>NW_017257758.1:26209-29430 GCF_001594055.1 Mycetomoellerius zeteki
CGCGCCACTGTAAGATCGATGGCGACTAAAATGGACTCTTTGTCATTGCGCTACGGCGCGATTTCTTTGACAAAAATGAATTCTGCGTTGTGCACTGAATTTCACGGATACGCGAGTTTACGTGCGCTGGATGAGAAATCTTTTAAGCAGCACGATCTAACATCCTTTAATCCCGCATTCACGTAAAGCCATACACAGCTGTTCGAGGAACTTTAATGCAGGGTGTTCCTCGAGAAGAAGCTCTCGATCACGAAGAACCGATTCTTTATCGAGAGCTTCTACGAACGTAAGCTTCAAGTATCTAAAATGAAAGAGAGGAGAGCGCAGGTGGGGATTATATCCAAAGAATATAGTGAACCGAAGCCCGTTAAAAGGAATCGCTCGCGCGTATATCGAGATTAGTTTATTTAATGAAAAAGAATTTCTTGGTTAATAAACAAAGAAGGATAGATGAAAAAATATGAGAGAAAGATTAATTCAGCTATAGCGGAAAAAAAGCGTACAAAATCTGAGCGGAAATTCATTCTACAATAATCTCAATGTGAAATGGTGGAACAGAGGGTTTCGTGTTTGCGAACAGTATTGCGCTCAATGTACCGTATATGTATTGGATTCAGCGATTGCCCCTACCTTCCAATTTCCCGTTGTTGACAAGAAGGGAATTGTTCGACTTCCTGGATGAATTACGCGACATTTGGCTTTGACTTGGACTGCTGTCTGTGCTCTTTTTCTCTAGTACGTCGTGACAGCTGTACGACGTATGGGTGACCGTTAACATCGGATGCACGCTTCCTGAATCGTCCATGTGATTGCGTGAAATACAAGAAAAACAAACAACATGATTGATCAGCTTCGCAAGTTGATCTTCTATACTCGTATGCAAGACGCGGCGCAGCGTCTTGAAAGATTCATTGGTTAAATATTCATTATCCGATCTAAACATTTAATGTTCTCGAAGGCTATACTTTGTGCCGAGAAATGTACTATTTAAAATCTTTAGAGTAGAATCTAACTCTAAAGAGTGAAATTTCATTAAAAATTGTCAATTGAGTAACTCTTTTTCAACATTGATTCAATTGTCATTCTTTATCATTCTTTAGAATTAGATTCCACTCCAAAAATTTTAGAGAGCATTTAAATATGGAGTTTTTGATTTCTTGCGTTTAAGAATAAATTACAAGAATTACTCCATTTCTGAATTAAATGAATAAACATCTTTCTCTATTTTTTGCTGATAAATACTATACGTCTACCATGTTATGTTCAGGAATTAAAAATATATTCACGAGATAAATACGTGCACCATGTATATTTATTCAATGTCTCTATAGATCAACTTGGTAAAGAATCGAGAATCGATATTTAGAGCGAATTTATTTTAACGAATGGTACCGTCGGGTTTAAAGAAGTCTTCATTCAAAGCTTCTTTGGTCGGATCGATTGTTATTTGTCCACCATTTCAAAGCGAACAAATGCATATACACCGATATGTGATGCAGGGTAAAAAAATTCCAACCATCGGAATTGTCATTTTCTTTTTGGCTGCTTCTGACCTATTTTGTCACAAGAGTATTCGTTTACCGTAAAAATATAGCCTGAGAAACGGAAGGCCCGAGCGCTACCGGTACAAATTGAGAAGAAAAATATTTGCATTAAAATAGTATTGATACAGTAACCATTTTGTGTTGGTTAGTTCTTCAACAGAGCATTGTTGCAATTTTATGTATCATTACAATTTATATAATTGTAAAAAAATATAATTTATATAAATAAGATGATATTAAATATGAATTTTATTCTTACTGGATTATAGAAAAAATTTCCACATTAAAGAATGTAAAGAGTTTACGTTATATTATACATTTCACATTATTGGATAAATTAATAATTTAACCGTTACGATATCGGGCTGTCAGTAAATAATTGAAAGATATACTTTACCTGTTTTCGTTCTCGAGATTTCGCTTTCCGTTCTATGATGACCTAGAGCTTGCAATTTTTCCGTAATTCCATGAATTTTGTCGGCCAACGAGGATCCAACGTGACCCTCCGTAGATGCTCCACCTGGTACGCCGGTGCTATTAACGTTACTGCTGGAAGTCGTGTGCGATGTAATTGCGGCGCAGGCGGTTGTTGAGGAGAGCACGGCCATCTCCTGGGAGCCAACAAAACGCGGATAATACGCGGCTTTTAATTCCCGGCGCGAGCGCGCGCAAGTATCTCGTTTACCAGTATCTCTTATTGTCGCTTTTTATGTCGAAAGCGCGCTCCCCGCATGACGTGATATGCTTTTCTAGGCCGCGGTCCAATTCACGCTCACAACGCTAAAAATCATTCCATCCTTGTTGTTTGTCAAATGTTGAACGAAGACAAATGATGCCGATGAACGTTGTCAGCATGAATCGGACCACGGCCCTAGATGACCAGTGTGATACCATTGCGATTACAAGGCCCGTTTCGAGCTTGTAGTGTCACGTCGTGTCACTAAATTTGTATTAAAAATTCTCTTTTCCCTTTTTTTCTTTGTTTGGACAATTTGCATTTATGGCTATTTAAGTACTCGCAGTAGCGATAATACCAACGGCGATCCTCGTGGTCCCGGCGTAGTCTCGTCCTCCTCTCGTAGCAGCTTGGCTTGGTTATCTTCACGTTACTCACTCCTGGTATTCGGTACAAGGGACGGAGGATGATGGGAGTGGTGGAGCAAGCGCAAAGTAATCCTTCAGAAATTTGTGACACGTGCTTACATGCACTTTATTATTTAACGCTATTATGATTACACAAGATCTAATGTGAGAGTATGATGATTACGTAAAAGCTAATATAAGAATATAATGGCTACGCAAAAGCTAATATAAAAATATAATGACTACGCGAGAACCAATGAAGATAATATACGCGACGGCGTCAATAATATGCTCGTGCAGGAATAATAAGGTGTTGAAAGCTCGATGAAAGGATTTTGAAGAGGATCCAGAGAGATTGGGTGCATTCAGTACCACGACCACTCACTGACAAGGGAAGTGGCCAAAGTGATAATCGCGAATTGATACAAAATATATATCGTTGGAAAGGTCTTGCCGAGTAAAGTATAACTGTGCAGTATTTCGCTTGAATGGCGCCTCTAGAGGGCGTTATGTGCAATAGAAGTTATTCAATTTGTACCTAATTATAATAAGAATTTCGCTCACACCTCCACCAACCTCGACCCACCGCACCCC
>NW_017257758.1:31967-32557 GCF_001594055.1 Mycetomoellerius zeteki
TAATAACGTTCTTCAACCGATTACTAATGTTCTCAAATATAAAGTTCAATGGATAATCATTCCTTAACAATACCTTAATTATGAAACAAAAGTTACCAAAGTGAAATTTGGGATTCGAAAGCAGAACTACTCTATCAACTAATCCCGCGACTGTATCTATTTTTTTGCGAAACCGGGTGCTGCGACCAAAAGTTCAAATATCTATCTGAAAAAGTCGGCTTGTGGTACCAATCAAACTCTATCGTCTCATTATCCCTAATCACTACAACATCCAAAAAATTTAATCTATCACCACTCACTTCCATAGTAAACTGAAGCCGTGGATGTTGAGAATTAAAAATTTCAAGAATGGAACTAACCGAATAATCAAGAGCCGCCATGATTATGTCATCAACATATCTATAATAAAAAGGCAACGGGAATCTAATCGAAGCTCTACTCTCCAACCTTCGCATAACTAAATCCGCGATGACGGGACACAACGGGGAGCCCATAGGCGTACCATAATTCTACTTATAAGTAACACTATCAAAAACAAAGAAAGTAGAATCCAAAACAAAATGAACCGCTTTAATGAATTCCTCTTCCGA
>NW_017257758.1:32638-33064 GCF_001594055.1 Mycetomoellerius zeteki
CTAACGACATCCAATGATATTAACTGGAATTCATTACTACCGCTCGTTACAAGCCGCCTACCATCAAGTTCCTTAACAAGTTTGAAACTATTTTCAATATGACTATTTGCCTTAAGAATTGTTTTAATGATAAAAAAATGTTAATATGGCTCAATTAGAATAAATCAATAAATAAAAGAAGGGCAACGAGCCAATTATAATGTAAGATCTTTAATAAACGTATATATACAAACGTTTCGACACCGATCGGGTCATTTTCAATGTAAAATAACAAACACTCTTACATACATAACATACATTATCAGAAAATTCGGTCAATTCGGTGTTTTAATGATAATATTATGAAGAAACACTGCCAACGAATACAAGGGACTATTTATCGAAGAAACTATTATACGAAAGGGACAATCCTGCTTATGTATCTTC
>NW_017257758.1:33265-35361 GCF_001594055.1 Mycetomoellerius zeteki
CTACCGTCACACTACCCTTATCCGCACGAGTAAAGACAACCCTATCATTCACATCCCTTAAAAAGATCCTAGTGTCTTTCGCTAGTTGCAACAACCTCCTGTCTATCTCCGTACGATGTAAGGGACAAGAAGCTAAATTATTCAAAACCGGAAGTGAGTGATTCGAGATCGCGATCCGTTCATCAATAGGTAATTTGTAAATATTACTTTCGATACATTTAATAAGGTCGATCGTTAATTCTAATCTATTGTTCGAAGGTAAGGCAAAGTTATCTCCCAATTGTAAAAAGTTCTGTACGTTGGGAGGTATGGAAACAGTTGACAAATTCACGAACCAGCCATTCCTTGGTGAGGAAAACGATGGAGGAGGAATCAATGGGAGAAAAGGCTGAGGATCAATCTGTATCTCTCGAACTATCCCACTAGTAGAATTTTGTATCTTAGGGTACAACGACAACTTAACCTAACATTCCCATTCGCCATTCCATCACTGCAATGGACAGCATCGATAGTGGGCACCGTCTTTTGATAATAACGAATAGGCCTAATATTTTTAATATTATTATTAAGTAGTTCTTCCCTCTGTTTTGCCAACAGCCAACAACACTTCGAATCTATTCTACTCTTTTCGCGCAAGAAAAAAAGATATGACGATTTCGCTTGCTTATTAAAGAAGAAATCACAAATGTGAATAGGGAGACAGCGGGGAAATAACACGTGCAAGTTGAACAAATTGTACACGAGTGAAGTCTATCCTCCTATAAGTATCATTCAGTTCCAGCTTCAGAATGCTCACAACCCACTGTTGTCTAATACGTTCAAATTTTTTGACTGAGTTGTTTCCAAAAAATTCCAAATTGAAACTATGTAGCCGATGCAAGTGAGGTGGGATAATATTGTTTGCGATACAGTATCTCATGAATCTAACATGTAAAAGACTTTTAGTTAAACTAATACGTAACTTAATCCAAGACTTTAATAATCTAACTGTTTCCGCTCCAAAGGAGGAATAAACAAATTGAAAAAATGGTATGGTGCTTTGTGACCATGGTGAGCTTCCTAACTTTCGGGATAATCAATTATAATTTCAAAATTTTCTAATATATTAGTTTTTCATTTTGTCTATTTCAAGATTTCCAAAATTTCTTTTCTTTTTTCTTTATTTCATTCTTATCTGGGTTTAATTCTGGTATTTATATTTTCGATACGGGGGAGCTCACCATGACAAGTTAATATTTGTTATATTTTATATATGTGAGTTCATGTTGTCTCTGAAGAAGGCTAAAAAATGAGCCGAAACATGTAAGCACGTTTAATAAAATAAAGAAGTTTTACGCTTTATAGTCGTATTATTTGCGCAATGTCTTCCGCGCTTGACTCCTATTGCCCATGTTCTTTCTTAGTTCTTTTGATTTATAAATAGTCTTAGTTAGTTTGATTTGTTATACAAAATAGTTAATAATGTTTCTTCCTCTAATAACAATTCCTCCTCTCTATCTGAAAAATACGATACCTTTACTCAGGACCTCCTTTCTTGCTGCATCGGGCCTTCCCCCCTCCAAAAAAATTCTAAACATGTGACATTTTTTAATAGCGGCGGGCATTCTTTTAGGGGGCCTCCCCCCGCTCCTTGGTGGTCTCCCCAATGTGATGAGGCAATCCGTTCCCGTGCGGCGGCACTTAAAAACTTCAGATCTGTCCCTTCGATTGAAAATTTTGATGCCTACCGTGAGGCTGCTAGGAAAGCGAGGCGCGTCTTTCGGAGGGCTAAACGCTATGGCTGGAGAAAATTTTGTGAGAACCTCAGCCACCTATCCCCCTCCGCGGATGTGTGGTGCACGATCAAGAGATTTAAAAACCGTCGCTTGGCGCCCTCCGAGGCGAGTAATCGTGCTGGCGGGTCTGATCGTGGCGGGGAGGCCTTGGCTCGCGAAACTATGGCCAAAATTTTTCCTGATTCTTGTTCTCCTTCTTCTCCGATCCTCCGCCCATTCTTCTAATTCTTCTAATCCTAACAGGTTGACGAAACCGACACTGACATTAACACATCTGATAATAACCATCCTTTTTTTTTTTTTTTTTTTTTTTTTTTTTTT
>NW_017257759.1:0-348 GCF_001594055.1 Mycetomoellerius zeteki
AAATCTGGTGCATTTGTTTTTTTGATATCCAGGTTGAGGTTTGAGGTCCAGGTTAATATAAAGCTGGATCCCCCCATAATAAAAAAATAGATATAGAGCTGCGATATCAAAAAAAACAATGCACCAGATTTTGTTGCTTTTTTGTTGCTCTAGGATAGTGCAAAGAAATATCGAAAAAAATCACATTGTTAAACAAATTCCGATAAATAATCAAAACTGCATTGTCGCGCGTCGCAACGTTATGACCACAATTTACATGTATAGAATTTGTTACTCGCAAGTTTTTGGTATCAAAATGTTCCTTGGAACATATACTATCGAAATATACCCGTTTCCGATTTTGTTGCT
>NW_017257759.1:1700-9847 GCF_001594055.1 Mycetomoellerius zeteki
AGCTAGCACAGCCATGGGTTTTAGCGAATCGGCTGGAGCAAAAAAATCGGGAATAGAGCAAAAAATTAGTAAAAAAATAGCAAAAAAATGTGTTATAGGTCGCGTTTGATTGTGTTGAAGTGGCTGTGCCAGCTTAATAGACGTCGATTTTCTAGCATATATAAGGGGAAGTATTGTGCATTTATATATTTGTTTGTTTACTTTTTTGTAATCAGCATTGGGATTCTATAATTTTTAATGATAGTATCAGTATCGTTATATTATCCGTGTAAATGCTATACATAAATATAAAGAACGCCTATAATCAGTGTCAAAGTTAGATGTTATGAATATAATACAAATTTTTAATTCTTAAATTTTAATTATCTCAGATGTAACTGATGTGCGCCGAAACGTTCGGACATTAACCACAATCGATCTGAGATATTAATAATATAAATATGATAAGGCGCCGAAACATTCGGACATTCCTATATATGAAATAATCCCCCCTAAATTAATTTAGTAAAAAACTTATTGCGAAAAATATTACTTCATCCTGGCTGAGGTAATATCTTCTCACAAGACAGACTTGTCAGATAAACTGAAAAAAAACTCACGGTAAGATGATAATTGTCAACGATAAATTTCTATTTTAATTTTAAATTACACTGTTAGCTTTTTTTATGAAATAAAATAGAGAAGTCTTATAATATTTATGTACAAGTTTTTAATATTTTGTGTACATATTTCAAAGATATATGTCTGTAGACAATGGTTTATCTATTTTGTCAGAGCAGTGATGTTCCCGAGTTTGCGAAATCGTGGAACAAAATTAATTCAGTTTTTCCCAGGATAAACTCCGAAGATAGGCGCTGATCTTGGCGCCAGATATATTGGCTTCCATTGTCGTAGACTAAGCATCCCGACGTTCTGTAATGGGAACGCGAGGAGCGAGGAGTATACTGACTGACAGCGACGGCGCAACTACATCGGCGATCGCGATGGCCGGTGATCGCCGTGCACATAAATTCCCCGAGACGTGTGACACCGAGACACCTAATCTATTTAATCTCACGATGAAAAATCGTCCCTTCGCGACGCCCGTTTCGCTTATCGTATTATTATTCTCCTTACCGCTGCGCCGCGCTGGGGTGTATGTGTCCCTTTCCACCTGGAAAGGATCCAAGGTCTCATCGGTACGATGACTTATGATCATATTCTTGATCTTTTTACATCAATTCATTATTCCTTTTCCTCTGTTCGTTTGCAGATCAGCAGCCGCGTGGAAAAGAGGAGGAGTAAAATACTGGAATTTTTAACTAGTAGAATTATTTCTGTTCCATGAACTCACTTTATAAAAGTAGCCGCGATTTGTTCTGGAGTAATGTCGCGCGGTAACATGGAAAAACGATTAAAACTGGAAAATTTACTCTTTATCATCCAATATAACGGATTGTTACACAAGAATCCTTTAATCTACAGATAATTTAAACGCTTGATACAGTGGCTTAAAGAAGCATTCTTCATCAAGCGGAAGCGTTCTTTATCAAGTCTATTATTGATTTATCCTAAAATTTTTTTAATTGTCAAACGTTAATTTTATAATTTTTAAACAGCATTTTTGTTGTAGTTTTAACTTATAGTAAATTTTAATGTCATTTCATACTTTATTTTTGTATATCTCAAAATCTTGATACATAAAGCGAATGATAAAATAAATTTATGTTTTTAAATTTTTATTAAAGATAACCCAAAAAAAGGGTTAAACAATTTACTATTGTAATTTCTCGTATCGAGTTTAGAAAAAACAGAACAATTTTAAGCTCGATAGGAAAAATTACAATAATGAACAGTTTAACCTTTTTTTGAGTTAATATAGCTTTATAAAGCTGATAAATAAATTCTTTACCTAACTGCAAATGTAATTATACGAAGAGTATATATATATATAATATATATATGTATGGTACCTAGAGTATATAAAATTCAGTGTATAAACGTCAAAGGGATGGCGTTTATCGAAGCGATTCACGACAGGCGAAATTCTTGTACCACATTGTACAAGACGCGTCTCTAGTGACTTTTGACCTAGGCACGCAGCATTCACGAGAATGGGATTATCTTGCAAGAGTCGTTTAATCTCGTAAATGCGATCGTAGGTAGGTTAAGCACGCCTCTATTACAGTAGACTTTGAAACAAGCGTAAAACACAAAATTTCGCATTTTCAGATAGTGTTTAAAAATAACACTATTAAATAAGGAATTTTAATTAGATTGTTTAATGGCGAACTCGGCGCGCGTTTAATCAATCAAATTACCATTATATGTTTTAAACAAATAATTTATATTAATGAATTGCTCTTATTTTACACCAGCATTGTGCTGAAAAGTATGGAAAAGTGTTTGTTAGAGATATGAAATAAACTTTCAATGAAATAATAACATAATAATCGTATTTTCTCTTTTGACAATGATTTATGAAAGTATAATTTAAACGTTACTTTAAACATTACATTATTGTTACTTAATATATTAATATATTAATTACCAAACATTATAGTACATTATATATATGTATATAAATGAAAAGAATAAATTGAAAAACATAGGTATATATTAAAATAATATTACTTAGCAATTTTTTAATTTGAGTGATGAATTAATAAGTTATTATATTAATATTTCATTCAATAATTTAAATATTTGATATTAAATAATTTTTCAATACGACACAATAATTTGAATTTATAGAATATAAATATCGTATGTGTGTGGCAAATGATATTTTATTAAAAATTACTTATATTGAGTTAAATTAAATTTTAATTGAAAGTGCAATGAAGAATTACATAATCTAGTTAAAATTGCATTGAGATTGGCAGTCACTTAGTATGTGAGTCACGTAAAGTTCTCGGATGGGCACGTAATTAAGTGTCCCGGAAGGGTGCTGCGGCTTATCATTTACGATCGCATAAGAGCCAGCAGAGAGGATCATGAATCATTATATCCTTTCATGTTCTTAATAATAGTAGACATCAGAGAATCGCGAGTTCCGTTGATCCCGGAGGTTAATTAATCAGTTCGAAAGATCATACGAAGATTCGCTAAAACACGCCACCTTTGAAACAATTTAATTAAATCTCCGTAACGAGTACGCCTTTCGTTGAGTTTCCTTCCTGCTCCTGTCCCGTTCTTTTTGTACCTTTCCCAATGTCTCTTCCGAAGACAGGAATCCTAAAACAGATGTAATTCATGTCCACCCTTCATTGTAGCGACGTAAATGACTGCCTCGAAATTTATTTAACATTCACTAGCGTCACTGAGATAGATAAGCGTTGTTATTCTTCTCATATAAATATGTATATAAGTTTCTTTATACGCTTAAATAACTCTTGTATAATGTTTTACAATTTACATACAAAACAGGAAAATTAATCTCTAAAAATTTAATGAATTTCATATATGTAATGAAACGTATATTTCCAATTTTTAACTGGCGAACTTGTGAAAATTAAAAATAATAACATTACGAATTTTTGAATAATACGTTTTATTTCTGTAATGATGCGATATGCTTTATTAATGCAGTTGCGGAAGTAATATATTGTTATATATGTATAATGTGGTAATGGAGAAGCTGCAACATTAAGTAATGTCAAACAATTTGTGAAGTATTAAATTGTGAAATATAATTCTCCCTTCCTTCTCCTTCTCTCTCCCATTCTCTCTCTCTCTCTCTCTCTCTCTCTCTCTCTCTCTCTCGCAGCATATCAAACACCTTGAACAGGTGCGGTAGAAATTAATTTCCTTCGCCTCATGGCGGTAGCAGCGCGGGCGTTGGAATCTGTTTAATCAGTACCAGTAACCTCGCTTGATAAGGCATTAAGGTCTGTAGACCAAATTAAGCTATTATGTTTGTTAATTAAGGATACCGCTGTCTTAGGAGACTTCGGAAAACGTCGAGACTCCTAGATACTATCGGCTTCCATTACAGCCGGGAATTACCTCCATTTACAGCGTCAAATACTCTCAATAAGTTTCTATCTTCTTCACGCTTTAATGCAATTTTTTAATGCTATCTTTAATTCTTAAAAACTGATATATAATCAATGATAAATAACTATTCGATTCAAACACACAGGAAAAAATCGTGATGGTTGGTATGTAGGTGCGATAGGTTTTACTAAAAAATTCGACGGAATTTCAAATCAGCTTGTATAATGCAGAATGACACTAAATTTATTATTCATGTATTTTTTTATTCGATAGACATGGTTGAATCGTGCGGATAAATTAAAATCGGACACTTTTCTGCCATCGAGATTAAATGAAAGCACGTGAGATTTATGCGTATGCACGTGACGTAACAGGGGATATCTTTTTATATTATAACATACCTTTCTTTTCGCTATATATCCAAAAGAATCTTTGGAATGAAACACGATGCGAGAAATATTCCTCATATAAAAATTCATTGTCTTGTTGTAGTGGTCGTAGAAACAGCTAAGTAACGAGGTCGAATACTGAATAACATGTACAGTCGGTGATAGAAGTCGAAGAGTATAATTTCTTACCTTTGAAATTACCAACAAAAAAAGAAAAAGTAGAACATGAATTTATGTATATACTCGGCTCACAGCTCAAGAAAGAGTTTTCTCCATTCAGACACTACTTTTTGTTTGTTCTTGAACTTCTTCATTCGCTTTATTACACTTAGTAAATACTTGTTAAATATATGACTTCAACTTTTGTCCGTGTAGTATTTCTTCCCTGTAAACCAGATGAATAATAATTGCATTAATAACTTAACATAATAATGTAACATTGTATAATATATCGGAAATATAAAATCATTCAAGATGTTTAAAACAGCAAGTAAGGATAAATATTATCGAAGTAAAATTTTAAGAATTGTAATGTTATTAATACAGAGAAAGTATACGTAACATTATTAAAATAAAACAGATTTGATATTATGTAACACGTATTTGAAAAGTAATAAAAGAATTTATTTTTTCATAAAATTTTTAAATGAAACAAAATGAATTTACGATATAAATATGCATTATATATTACGCAATATTTTTATATATAAAATATATAATAAACTTATATATTTATTTTGATAAATTTACTTATTTATTTATTTTTATTTTATATATAAAGTTACAATAAAATCTATTAAAAAGGGTTCTGTTAAAATTTATATCATTTGTAATATATTTATATACCTAAATAAAGTATATAAAATTTAAACATAAATATTTCAAGATAAAAACTGTTTCTTTCTCTATTATTTTTCCAAAATTCTATAGTGATGTAGAATTTTCATGTTTACATGTTCATCATTCCACATTTTTCTTTCAATCACGTTTGTTTTGACGTTTCTGCGTTCTATAAAACGCAACAGCCCTTTGTCGTTGCATCTACATTCAACTTAAATTTATCAGCAAAGACAAGCATCGAGACGTGCTATCGACTATTCTGTCTGCTGTATTGTGACATTAAATGTCACCCCGTTGCAATCTCTCATAACCCCGTTTTGGTACAACCCTTCACGCTAGCACGTCTTACATCTATTTTAACGTAAAGTACAACGAGGTATAGACAATCTCGTTACTTAGTGCAAAGAGTTATTCTTTGTTGACGACCGCATCAAACGTCTAGGGTATAAACCTGGATGCATATTTCGCCGGATATAATTTCGGTGTAACTTGGCCGACTATGACGTTAATTACATTGGAGAGATCTTGAGAAAGTTTAAATCACGGTTAAGCTTGTGTATTAAATATTAACGATTCGTCTCTCAATGATGCAAGTTGTTTAGCTTCATAGATGATATAACTCCTCAGAGGATGTAAAAGTAAGCATCGTTCTTTAAACGAAAGGAGGATAACTGTATGTTTTTCATCATGCTCTTTATTGAAGCAGAACAGTTCATGTTTGTCCGTGAATTCGATTGTGTTTGCTATTTATATTCAGAGTAAAACATGTATACATAAATAAGTAGGAATGCATGAATAATGTCAACACAATTTTATATAAAATGCAATCATTCTAATTCTTGACATTATTGTGATATCATAATGAAACGTGACTGTTTATTTATTTTTGATGGAAAATATGTGATATAATATTATACGCTGTAATATTATCGTATAATCGATATTTATATCGTATGAAAAATCGCCAGCGGAGCTCACCAGATATTCGATTTCAGTTTTACTAGTCTGCAGTAAAACGTTCGGCATTCGTCGGCTTCTTCGTTCGCGAGTCGTTTCACGTTCTATGCACGATTTCACGATGAGGAGAAATCGTAAATTGTTCATGCGCAGTACAAAACGATCGATTTTTCCGCGCGATCGATCCAAATTCAAGAGCGCACGATAATTCAGTTTCTACCTGCTGAAGATCGAGCACTTCGCCGATCTATTCCTACGTGTAAAAATGGGGAAAGCAAAAAGATCCAGCTGAATTTAACGCGCTCAACCGAGACGATCGCGCCGAAAACTCTGTAGCGTAATAATCGAACGCCGATAGCGATCTACGGATCGTTTCCGAGGTTCACGAAAATTTCCGCGCATCGTTCCGGATGTGAGCGCTTCTGGGTTGGTTGGCTGCCATTAAGTCGAGCGCATGTGTCTCCCGGCCCGGAAGCCGATCCGGACAATGCGCCAGAAAGTCGACGACTAAGTAAATATTGTACGTTGTCCGCTCTCGATTCCTGCGTCACGTATTACGATCAAATTGTTCACAATGATGTACATATCCTATAGTCGTTACCATTGTAACTACAATTTATATTCTTTTTTTTTCTTATCTGTCTATAAAACACAAGTAATAAGACACAAATTTATTTTAAAATAAATATTAATAATGGGAAAAGGGCAACTGGGAGCACAACGCAGTTGATAATAGCGTATGTAAATTACAATATTAGGGAGTTTTTGCAATAACGTTAATCCAGATATGGTGAACGCTAAAGTCACGTTATCTTTTTCTTAATTAGTTGTTAAGAAGAAGATAACCTGATCTTAACATTCACCGTATCTGGATAAACGATATTGCAAAAACTTCTTAATGTTTTAAAATATACTCACTTCATATCTCTTACAATTTTGTGTTACATTTCTTAAAATCCACGTACGAACGTTTTGATCTCAATTTATTTTATGATATATTTTTCATCTTATAAACAATTTTCGTAAGGAAGTTATTTATCTTATCGCTAATATCGCGAGTAAATATATAAAAAATCATAATCATCGATTAAGATACTCTGTTGCTTGAATTTGAAGCAAATCCTGCTTTCAGCAGATTTTATCGGTAATTTTCAAAGCGCATTTTAACAGTCTTTTGTGAACTCTTCTCAAAGATAAAGCTTCAAAAGAGGGATTTGCTAATTTCTAAAAGCTTTCTACGGTGCACGACGTAAGCCTGATCAAAGCTTTTACGATTTTGAGTTCTCCCGACATTTTAGTGTCGTGGTTGCTCGATGCACCATCGCATGAATATTTTAGGGCTCCCTTCGATCTACGGTAAACTAAAGTAAACTAAGTATATAGTAAACGTTTCACGTTGCTGTGTTGGAAGTTTGATTAACGTGATCGCATAATATTACTTAAGCCAGATTAATACCTATAATCATGATTTGAATGTGGGAACCACTTAACGATTTATCGAAAACTTTGTATCTCTGTAATTTTTATAATTCATTTATTATTATTTATTACTTAATAATTCGATTTTGACTTCGATTATGAAATTTATAATAATATTGTCACAATTATTATCTTATAAGATATAGAATTAAATTATGTAAATCAGTTAGTTATATACCTAAATAGTTGAAAATAATATTATTTTTTGTATTCTTTAATTTAAAATAATATAATTTTTTTATAAAATTATTTTATAAGATAACACTTAAATTATTAATTTTCAGTAATTTCTTACAGGTTTTTTAAAAATAAAATTTATCAATATGTATACCAAATTACTTACTGAAAATTACACATACGATTTAGGGGAGAGTTGCCGAATTGCGTACTGGTCGCCTAAATCGTACATTATCAATATTTTATATTATTAGTTAATATAGGCAATATTTAGTAACAATAATATAAAATATATGAGAAATGAGTAATATAGACAAAAATATAATA
>NW_017257759.1:9965-184047 GCF_001594055.1 Mycetomoellerius zeteki
ATATCAATATAAATATCATGTGCAAAAATAAATATAAGCAAATTTATTTTTATGTCATTTGTTTTTTTATTATTGTTATTTAATAATTATAAAATATTTGATTTTCTTCAATAAATTATTAAAATTAGGTTTTAATTAATTATTAGGTATTAGTTAATGATTTCTTTTATTAATTTTATATTTTTAATTGTTTTCATTCATAAATTCAATACTTTCAAAAGAAATACGATAAAAAATACCTATAGGTACGATTTAGGCGATCGGTTATCTAAATCGTACCTTTTGCAGCATGTTTCAAAAAGATTTATAACAAATTAATTTGTTATTGGTGGAAAGTTAAACATGTAATAATAAGCGTCCAAAATCTCAAGCTCTACAATTTCTAATGTTCATTTGCATAAAACAGTGCCAAATGGAAAATATAATAAAAAATAGGTTAAGTGGTACGCATTCGGCAACTTTCTCCTATTTTTACTGCAGGATGAAAATATTTATTATATTAAGTAATTATATTATTTAATTATTAACTATTGTTTTTCTTTGTATTAAGTAATTATTATTATTTTCATTTTAAAATTTAACTAAATTATGTTCTATTTAATAATTACATGAAAATTTAATATTAATACGCAAAGAAGTAATAGATCAATATGTAAAATGTGCGAAAACGTAATGGTCGTATTTTCACGAAAGTAATCGCGCGTGCCAGAGAAAAATAACCTTTTCCGTTTACCCTCCACGATCTGAGTTTGCAGTTTTTCAACATCCCCATTTCCGTTTTCCAGGCTTAGTTACGTTCCCACCGACCATGCAAACTATTACAGTTAGTTGGTCTGACAAAGAACCTGATGGATTGTGCGTAATTAGAATTACTGCAATTGTTCAGAAAAGAGAAAATTAGATGGAAGGGCGTGATTAGCCCTTCTATCTAACTCGCAGTACTTTGAAAAATCATCTGCTTAAAGTTGACTACGTAGTTCAGAATTTCGAATATTCTCACTTTAGTTCTGTTGGTTTTATCTCTTCTTTACACATTTTTTCCACTCTTTTTCATTTTTTGTCACGTTTCATTTTGAATTTCAACGTTTAGTGTACTAAACAGAACATGAAAAGCATAGAAGAAATGGAAGCGATTGAAAAGTAAAAGAAATCTAATATTTAATTTAAATAATACTTCAGTGTTCATGAGACAATTATTTGTACGATAAACACAACGTATAAAAATGAACTTGAAAAACGTGCAACTCAGAACACATTGATTATTACAACACACATTGGTCTTTTCGTAATGTAAATTTTTCACCCTATCTGCTATGTAAATTTCCTTGAGTTTGTTATCGCGAGACGTCCGACTTTGCGTCCATTTCCTCGTCGGTTTTCCCCACTTTCCGTCACTTCGACTTCTCTTTTCTTTTCATTCTACAGAGTTTGAGCTTTTAATGTACCAGGCGATCCGAATAGATGGCATACGAAGCCACTTCGTCGTAAATACAGCTAGCGACACAGTTTCCATGAGAACGACCGGTAGTGCTTCTCACTTTAACAATCGGGGCAGCACTTTGTCTCAAGTGCCGCAGAAAAACTACATACGGGCACACGATTCGAAACAATTCGACTTTGACCTCCGTCGAATTGCAAGTTGCAAGCTCGTCGAAAAGAATAAAATGGTGCCATTGAAGATGCGTTAAAGAATAGTCGCGATTAATGAATAGAATTAAAGCTGGAATAGCATCAAAGGACTAATTAAAGAGATCCACCTTACCAAGTATTTTGTTTTTCACACTGTCTTGGAAAGAGTAAACCATTGAAGAATTTTGGTACACAAACTCGATGTAGTGAGAATTAACGGGTGTTATTGGAACAGGATATTACGTCGTAGTGTAATAACTCTCATTTAAGTAATGTTTGTTAATCTTCTACTTAACGGTTTACCCATGAAACTTTGCAAATGCCTAGATTTAGCGAAAATTTCTTCGATTAATTTACCTACAAATAATGTAATACGTTACCTAAAATTATTACGAATATTATTATTAATTTAATAATAATATATTAATGGATTAATATTTGTGTCAAACTATGTGCGTACATATTTACATTCAAATAACAATAGTTTTAGTTTATTGTATACATAATAAATATAGATATTACGAGTATACGCAATATGCGTTCCACAGTTTGATTACTGTTGAATAAATGTTAATTAATATAGAAATTTTTAATGAGTGATTTATGTTTTGGCTTTTTTTATCTCAATTAGTTAAGAATTTGTTACACATTCATTCCAAAAATTGTATCTTATTGCTACGAATATAATTTATGTCGGATCGAGAATCCATACACTTGTGATAATATTATCTCAGGCTTCGTACTTCGAAATCGTTATTAATGACTCCGTAGGCTTTGTTAGACGTTTTTTACGTACCACGAAGAGCGAAAATAGCGCAAGAGAGCAATATCCGCGGCATTTGTGTGCGCCATGCTACACATTTTATTGAGCTTATATGATAAAAAAAGGCCCAAATATATATATACATCATTGACAAACTGAAGGTTCATTTTATTTTCGATTCTCTCGAGAAGCTCTAAAAGCCTTTTTATTCCCGACGATTGTATATTGATCGTCGTTAAGAGGGGTATTAGAAAAACGCATGCAAAGTGAATGAAAGACACGGAACAGCTTACACGAGTTCATTCAGAATTCGTCAAAAAGAACAAACCTTCTTGTATCGACCAGAAAGTAAAGCGACGCTTTTATGTCGAAGCGTATTTCTCTTTGTAAGTGGACGGGAAGTGCCTTCTGCAGCGGACTCTCTTCGTGCGAATCGTTTCTTCTTGTCGCTGAGAAATACTGTGCATCGTAATACTCAGAAAGCCGCGTTCCATCGTGAGAATGTTATTTCAAATCGAAAATGTCAACGCCATATCGGTCGCGCCGATTCTTACGCTCCTTGTACTAGATAGAGTAGGAAGATTTCTGCAGAGTTCTTCTTAGTGTCACGGCTGTGCATTTTTTCGCGCAAAGAGATACACTTTTATCTACCGGAAGCATACCTATATGTAAATAAGTCCACGTGTCTCCTATTTTTTATTCTTTATTCCCATTTTTCCCCTATATTTTTGAGACATAAAATTGGACATTTTTAGTAATGATGTCCATGTTTGTATATGCTTTGGATTTAATATAATATATATACATATATTTCTTTAACAAAATATATATAATATAAAAATTTTATACAAGAGAGAGAATTCTTATATATTTTTAATAAAAATAAGAATATTAATTTTTCACAATATAAAAAAATATTAATTTTTCAAAATATAAAAAGATTAATTTCTTAAATTTTTATTATATCTTACATTTCTATATCTTTCCTCTTTAGATATATGAGAAATTGTTGAATACGTTTTCGTAATATAATTTTCTTATATTATATTCAAATAGTACAATTTTTTTATATCAATAGTTAACAATTATACTACTTGAACTTGAACACGTTCAAGTAGTATAATTTTGTCTGAAATTAATTCATTTAAATGAATTTACAATAGTTCAACATCTTATAACGTTCTGACCGTTATGGCGCTTCTTAATTTAAAGCATTGTAGTTAACATTAGCGGTCTTTCAATCTTATTATAATTTTTTTTTAAATATTTACCAAACTTATTGGTGGTGTGTGTATGAAAAGATCCAACCTCTATTATAAAGCACGCTCGATTTAAAAAATTGGATGCGATTACTCGAGATATTTCCTGTTTACCATCTTATACAGATGTTCGTATATTATATATGAAGCATCATAGTATAAAGAAATTACCATTTTTATCTTCCTAACGTTCTGAAGTGTTACACAAGCTATAACAAATTCTCTTTGATATTTTCTTCTTTTAAAGAGGCGAAAAGATTTTGACAGAGCTGTAAGCATCTTTTTCCGTCTCCATAAAACATATTTACCTTTTCCGATATGATGCTTTCAGCGAAATGTGTCTAATGTCACTCGCAGACGCATTACTTGGGTAATATGTTATTGAGATGAATCAGCGCGTGATTTTCAAATAAACCAAATAAAAAAATATTACATACTCCAGCTTTAGTTTAGAACTGTGTTTTAACCTACAAATAATCGACGTGCAGTTTGCTTGAACTGGAAATTGTAAAAGTCACACAAAAAATATTATTACACACCAAGATCGCTTTGACCAAATATTCTTCGCTCATTTATTTTCAAATAAAACGAAATTAAATGGAAATTCTTACATCGTTGGATTCTGCGAAATAGGTATAATTTCTTTTTTTACTGAAGTATAAATAGGTCGATCATAATTTATCATAATTATGTACCTATCATAATTTATGTACGAATAACTGTAATATATATTAATTACTCTACTTGGCAACTTGGTAGGTTATAAAATATTTGTCGTATATATATTTTTATATACCTTTTCTATAAATTCGCACAATTTATTATAAATAACAATTACATGTTAATAAAATAATAGTTATTTAATGCGTAATTATAATGTAATTATACATTTAATGGTTTCTACTTCAGTTTATAATGTGTAATTATTTCTGTATATTTCATAATATTATGATACTTATTAAGAGAGTAGATTAGCACTGAAAACTCAGTGCTAATAGAATAAAAATGATTTAATAGAGTTTTTCAAACATTTTTATTTTTACTACTATATTTTTGGAAAGCCCCTATATATAATGGATATTTAACTTTCCTAAGTATTACAGTAACTTTTACAACAATTCCGTTATGTACAGGTATTTCCTATCTTCTCTGTGGAAGTCTTTTCTTTAATCAATCTTCATTCACTTTGAACTTTGCATATTTTTGCAATTTTTTCTTTCTCTTCAAAATTTCATTATATTTGTTATATTCGTAATAAAAAAATGCATAAAGGAAAAAGAAATACATAAAAGGAATTGATCTCATAAATACGAGCGTGAGTTCGTCTTTTAAGTTACCAAAAAATAGAAAGCATAATTTAGAAGATTTAACGATGCATTTTCATGTGACAGTGTTCCGCATTGTTGCGCATTGCGTTTTTTTGACATGTTTCGCGTTTCTGGAAGCGATGAAACATGGTGCAATGCTCGTACCTCTGTTTAATCCATCCGGACGGCATGCTTTCTCTCGCGCGCAGGAAAATTGAGCCACGCGCGAGGGGAAATCATCGACGCGAACGTCGAGAGAAATTACTTCCGTGCCGCCAACGCGTGAAATGACGAAGGAAACGAGTTCGTTGATCGACGCTTCGCGTCGCGGTTGCCAATAAAAATAGAATACTGCTTTTTGCTGCGTTCAAGCGCGATTAATAATGATCACACACGCACTCAACGTGTAGATCTGATTAAATCCGTTGGGAAAAATATCGTTAACCGGTGGATAATATCGGTGGATAATAAGCGATAACAATTTGCGCGACGGATCGAGTTTATCAACTTTAAATGCGGTCTGCTGCTGACGAGAGAATGGTCGTGCCGACAATTGCGCAGCAATTAATTAATCTTCAGACAGATATGTGAATAATGGGTCATATCGAATGTATAATTCGCGATTAGAATCTGGTAAAATATATCGATAACTGGTTTTGCTTTGTAGATTAATTCAGTAAAGAGATGAATAATAGTTGATTTTACATATGTTGGTATACATGATAGACCGCGTTTTGACAACATTCTGTTCTCGTAACATTACACATATTCGAACGGTAGATACATATCAATAATTATAAAAAGTCAACTTATTTAAAGCAATAATTATATTGCAAATAAGAGAAAACAAAATTATTTACAATCTAATAGCCGAATTTTTATTTTGTAACTTATCAATGGTACTATCAGAATTTCATTGAACCCTTAGTTTTAATATGTTAAAATTATTTTAATTATTTATTATACTAAGAAATAACATGAAATTCTTAAAACTGTAATAATTTACGGATTTACTTTTCCCTATGAGCAAAAAAATGCGTAATTGAATAAACGTATGATTTTTAAGAGAGTTTTCTAGTAGATATTATAAAATTCTATATTTATCTACAATTACGTTTTTGAACTTAATATTTTGTAAACATGATGATTCTTTGTGAGAAAAATGTGTGATTAATTTTTTACTATACACATTCAATTAATATTTAAAACTTGCATGTCAGTTTCCTGCAATAATATTATAATAAGGGAAATTAAATTAACGGCCTGATATCCGAGCGCACTCATATATCCCTCGATGCGTTATTATGCCCGGCTGGAAAATATCTATTAACCTCGGCTAGATAATGATCAATAACAATTTATATGCGCGTTGTCCCGACGTATCAGCTTAAAACTCACGCTGTCGATAAAGTGCATTTATATATAAACGTCTATTTTCAATTAGTTCGTAAATTTGCGCGCGCTCACGTCTCTCTTGCGCGCGATCGGCTTACTATTTTTTCGTTAGTGTCGCAGTCATTTAACGGTATATCGCGTTACGGATATGCGTTGCCACATAAATGCACTTGTCCATTGAAAATACGGAAGTACAGATTGATGGGAATACATAAGTATCGTCGGGAATGTTGTCAATGCTAGCTCGGTCGCACATTACGTTTTCATCAAGAATATATTCATTAATTCTTGACAACGTATGGGCGATAATCAGTAATCATATGCACGTATATCCTCTCCGGCGGCAATTTGAATTCGATAATGCGCCATCTTGCATTTTAAACACCTCACATACAGACGCGCGTAAAATGCTTCGGCAAAATCCATTAATATAATCTTTTTGCTTGATTATTGCACAGGCAAAACGGAACGTCGGTTGATTGCCATGAATATTAATTATTCTCTAGTGATATTAGATATTCAAGCAGAACATTGCAGTACAATACATACTTATTATTAATTAGGCAAGAATTATGATCCCAGACAATAAAAAATGTCAAATCGGGTCATAAAACGTTTCTTGCGTCTAAAAGATGACTTAAAGGCGTCTTGTGTCATAATTTTAGACTTTGTGTTGTCTGGAATGTATGAAGTATCTGAAAATACGCTTAATTATAATTGAACAAAATTGTAGTATACACTCATATTTTTATCCTGAACGCATAAAAAAGAACTATACTTTTAGCGAAGTCAAAAAATTATATTACAATAGTTTTATAACGTAAATTTTCTTTTGGCTACACAGAAAGAAAAGTTTGGGCTTGTTTAACGTTACATTGCATGAATTTTATATTAGTGGAACGGGTACTCACAAAGTCGAGATGGTTCCTTACCTTTTAAATTTATTAGGTAGAACAATAAAGAAACGTCGGTAACAAGTCATATTTTAGATGTACAATTACTTGAGCTATATATATATATATAATAGACAATTATATATTTTTTTCTTCGTGATTACGCAAAAAAATTGCCATGAATCTCAGCTCAATTTTACGTTAAATAAAACTATTAAAACTGTTTTCTTTGTATCTCGGATTTCTCGAATGGTTGAAATTGCTTAATTATTTACATATGAAAAGAGTGTTAACTGCATAATTGTGCAGTTTGATCTCTTCAGGTTTGGTCATTTTTTAATCGCAATTCAAAATTTGATTTGTTACTTTGTTCACGTCTTAGTTTTTGTTAAAGTCACTCGTGGCTGTCGTTTAATGTAAAAAGCACAAAAAGTTAAAAGTCTGAGTGGTCGCACTCATATAATAACAAAAAGAAGTAGAGAGGAGAAGACAGGAAATGACTACAATGCTCTAGATGGTTGAGTTCTGAAAAGTTGGCATCATTTCCAGATTTTAGTTGTTCCACAGAAACGAACGGTTCCACAATACGAGTTTTGTACAAGTTACCTCGTAAGCAGTTCAGACTGCACGTCTTCCGGTTTTCGTAACGATGAAACCATCGGAACGGACGTCGAATCTAGCTACAAATCTCAACTAGCAATTGGCTCTTTTATAATTTTTATTTATCGGTACAGTTATTGTTGGCAGTTCAGTTTAAGTTTATTTATACGGAAGTATTATAATTTTGTTAAATGGAATTATTTATGATTGTATACATATATATCAGGATGAATTTTACATTAATATCGAGATTTTTTTTTGACATGTATGTATTTCATATATATTTTTTCGATGATTTACATAAAGAATTTACATAAAGAAAAAGTACGATGGAAATTATATTTTTTGAGGTTTTATAAAATATTATAATTAAAAGTTTATTATTTGGTAATCTGACAGTAATTGGGGGGCAATTTATATAACTGGAAGAGATTTAAAATTTACATATAAATACTGTTAGACACTAATTAAGAGAATTCATCTAATCTTTTGTGTTGATCCCTCTTTATTTACTTAATTTATTTATCATTTTGTATCACGCAATAATGATAATAATACTAAAAGCAAAATATATAATGCTAATAAATAGAAACTATTCTATTTATTAATTTATTATATTTATTAACGAGTTTAAATATGCAGTTATATATTTGATATTTAGATTGTATAATTAACCTTTGCAAACGAGTATCTGCGATACATGTTCGTCAGATGTTGCAGTCCCCTTTGTGAATTTGATGTGAAATTAATCTTAAACGTTATGATGTTATATTTCATGTGGTATCGTAAACGCACATTAACGTACAATTAGATTCAAGAGAAGTTGTAGCGAGCGAGTGGTAGCTGCAAAACGTAACCGTTCGCGTGTGTCGTGCAAGTTAGAATTTAATTAGTACAACAATCAAAATCGAAATGGACGTTATTGTAATAATGATTACAACGGAACAGTAAAACGATATATTCCTGCGCAATAGAAATACCGTTTACAATTAATAATGATAAAGACGTTTCATGTTACGCGTTTTTCTCTTAAAACATTTCATAATTTTTATCGGGTAACGCTACAGCTTGGTAATGTAAGCATATGCTCTTTTACATTAATATTAATGTTTATCTGTTTATTTACATTATTTGCATTATTAATGTTTTTAAAAGATGTATAAGAAGAAAAATATAAAAAAGTTTTTAATTTTTTTTAGTGAAAATAAATTAGTTTTTAGTATATTTCATTATCTTATATTTTAGCGAGACTTTTACCCTACAGTTCTTATAATTGTACACGATTGTTGCGAAACTAGTACAGTCATTATTCTCAAACTTCCTTGCTGGACTCCTATGTTTACATTGTATCCATAGTATCCGTTCGGATCAACGATACTTTAATCCTCTGGTAAGCTTCGTTTCAAGGAACCTTAAACCTTGGATTAGCCCGACGAATTAAGTCGAAATATCTTTACGTGCACGTTCGATTTGGGTTAATCTTTCATCGCGAAATATTTCACAGTTGCAGTTAAAATAAGAATTTATCGGATCAAAACTTCTGTACTCTTTTTACAATAAGGGATGTTGCATCGCGTATTTAACCCTAGATTACACTGAACCAAAACTGTACGTAATACAATAAAATATTCATTGAATTATGAAAAAAATAATGAAAATTGATCCAATGAATTCTCATAATGATTTAGATTATAAAACTATTATTAGAATTTATTGCAAGAATGAATATATATTTATATAAATGAATCCAGTTATTGTTATCAATGAATTAACTACATTAAGTCGAACATTAATTAACGATCATTCATTGGACCAAAAATGAACAAAATTTTTTTCAGTGTACGAAAGTGTCGTAAAAATTACGATCTTAAAATACAAAATTCTTAAAACTCGACAATATTGCTGCACGCGAGTGCTCTTCCCTGCATAATATTAATATTAACATTTTGATGTTGCACATAATGTTAACGTTTGGTTGTGCTCCTTAATTGTTACAATTATTTTTTAAACTGTAGTTCTTTTAAAGTGTAATTGTTCCAAAGATTTGTCAAAATAAAAATATTATTTATTTAAGTTACACAGGATTTTTTTGAGTAGTAAATTTTACAAAAGTTTCGTAATAACGTAATTCACAATGAAGTATCGTAATCTAGAATTGATGTATTGAATAAAACAAAATGAGTCCATTATCTCCATTATATTATATTTAACTTTTATTTTAATTAAAAAATGTTTAAACAATTTTGTAATTATACGTTACTATTTATAATTTACATTTATAGTAACGTATTATAATTAAAAAATATACTAATTAATTAGATATACACTGTGAAATAATAATTACAAGATTGGAAAGGCAATAGGAAATATAAAAAAGTAAAATCATATGGTAAAACGACACGCCTAAAGTGAGAATGGACGTGCCATTCATGTCAAGCTGTATATTTACAAGCTGTTTTCCAGCTTTTGTCCTCTTGCCTTTTCGATTCGATACACAATATACGATCCACCCGATAAATGGACCTTTTAAATAATGTGTTCCCCGCGGAAGTCGCGCTCGTAAGGTAGCGACTGAATAAACATTCGAATTCACAGTCCTACTTCCGCTTTCATGTTCATCCGTTACCAGAACAACAATTTACTTCCGCAGCCGTGAGTTATTTTACAGCTTGTCGCCATAAAAGTGTGAGCACGATGTCCGTGTAAGTGGCAGACAGGATAAGAGTGAAATTGAACGCTTGGGGAAAGAACATTCGATAAAAAGAATCGTTTTAAGTACAGCTGCTGTTTTTTTTATATCAAAATGCATAAAAAAAGAAATATCTTTATCGAAATTTGCGATAAATTGCACAAAATAATAATTTTTTTTTCATTATCATGCATATATAAATCATATCTCTTTTCATGAAATCTTTTTTTAGATGATATTTAAATAATTTTAATAATTCAAGGTAGAAGAAATTAATAACAACTAATTATAACTATAAGTTTTTTAATTGATGAGTAATTTATTATTATTAAGATTTTATATATTATTTATTGAAATTGAAACAAATTTTATGGTATACAGATATTGTTAGCAGACGTTTTCATGTTTTATAATCGAGATACAGATTATTAATTGCAAAATATTACACACAAAGAACAATTTTGCTGAAGAAATCTAAAATTTTAACTAAATACAAATCTAAAAACAATTTCATTTGGACAATTAAAATAATTATGTAGGATACTCTATAGGATAAACTAAAGTTGTTAGAGTTTTTAACAATATTGTCATCAAAATTGTAGCTACATAATTACAAAATTTGATGATCTAAAATTATTTTCAGATTTATATCTAGCTAAATTTTTAGATCTTTTAGTAAAACTGTATTTTTCAAAGATTTTACTCAGAATACGCGCATAGCAGGATACTAATATGATACAACACAATATATTTCTTTTTTTAAATATTAAGTCTATAATTTTATAATACATAAGTTTCTTTTCTTACCAATGATCTCGCTCTTTGTAAAATATGTATTAATTTGCAATATTTTTAATAATGTTAATTTGTTTGCATGCGTATTTATCGTATCGTTCGTACCTAAAATACAATAATAATACGCAAATGTCATTAAGCTTGATTAATCCGCAATATCACATGTTTAATTCCCGTACGAACTCTCATAATAATTATAAAAGATAAATCAGGATACGGTGTTGTTCGAGACTGTCGTTAACCTAGTTTCGGTAATAAGAGTATGTTTCGCGTAGAATTTTTATAAACCTCTTTTTTAGTCGTCTACCAGCATGTACATGCGCAGCAATGAATAGACGTTGATTGAGTGTAGAATAACGAGTGGCTGAGAAAATAGAGTATCCGAAAATAGTATGATATTCCCGGTTCTTGAAATAAAGAAGAATGACATGATAAAAGTGGAACAAAATCTTTCTTTTTATTACATATAAATATCGCTATTTATATTGATAGTAATAATTCTAGATTTGCACTTTTATAAACGAATAGAATAATATAAATAATTCATATACGCGAAATGTGTAAAATATATGACTGTGTATTTTCAAAATCAGGTACATAAATACAAAACATTTTTTTAGATCTTTGTATTTGACATGAAAAAATATATTTTTTATAACGATTTAACAGTTTAACGTGAAAAAAATGTGTTTTTTATGACGATTTAAAGGTTAAGTAATCAAAAAGAGTGATGTAAATACTATAACAAATAAATACTATAAGAGAACTGTTGCAGAATTATTTCAAAATTTTCGCGTATTATTAACCGATATTTCTCAAAGTCTATGTTCTTTTTGCAATGGCGACATGCACAGATGGCGACAAAGTGATCATTTCAATAGATACAGGAACGGAAGAGAACATCGGTATTCAGCATACATAAGAATGAGAGGAATAGAAGGGATAAAGAGAGATAGGGAAATAGAAAAAGAGATCACGTGGAGAAGTTACTCGATTAAATCTAATCGAATTGCGATACGCGAAATTTCACACATTCTTTACCTGTGGAATTGTGTATGCGCATTCTTCACCTATAGAGATCAAGGGGCATATCGAATCGTTTGGTCATTCCAATCACGTAGTCGAGTTACAGCGGTCCCCCGAAGATCCCAAGTAGCTGCTAGTGCAGTTCAGCGCTTTACAGTTTGCATGCTCGCAGTCGTTGATTTACGAACGTGCGCGGAGAGAGGGCCACGGAATGTAATAGCGGACCTAGGTTTGTTATTGCCGCTGCAACAATCGTTTGTATGCATTACTCTTTGTGCTCGGCTTTATGCATATAATCTAGAACCTGGGACGAAGACGGTCGTTATCAAGACAATGTAGTAACCATGTCGAGAAGCACTCTGCTTCTCAGCGTTGCTATGTCACGACATTATTGCGAATCTTGCGAAAAAGCAACGAATTAGTTCAGAATTACACAATGTCACAGAGTATACAGTATTACTGGTTGACATAATTTAAATATATTTTATGGTAGGTACGATTACAACAATGATTTAATAACCATGTTTTATTTTTTCACAGCTTATGCGTTATATTATAATAATAAATAGTTTAAGAAATATGTAGTATAATATTCATTTTTGCGTGTAAGATAATTGTCTTAATATTTTAGATAGTAATAATAATTTTATTTTCTGGTACTTTAAATTTAATTTCTATATAAAGTTTATATTAAATGTTTTCGAATAATTATAATTAATACATTATCATTTATTGCTTGAACAATTTAATCTTAAGAATAAGGAATTAATCTTATTTTGATAAAATAAGGAATACAGTTCATGATAAGAAAGAATACAAGATAAAATATACATATACGTAGTGTGGTAATAAAATTCTGCGAGTAACTCAAAACGGTAATGCAATGCTGATTCAAAAATTACCGTACATGTTTTGAATCAGAATCGGTGAATGTGTGAATATAACAATAAGACTTAAGACTTTATTCAAAAATGATTTTTCACAAAATTTCCGCAAGCTGTACGAACGTGGTCAGATACGGTGGTATTGCTTCTAGGGGAGATTACTTTAAAGGACAATGGTGATTATTTGTATATTAATTAAATGGTGTTTACTTTCTTACAACATTCATCGAACTTTATTACCACATTACGTACGCTCAAAAGATACCGTTGAAATATCATGTCTTATGCAAAATCTTCAAGAGTATTTAATATTTGCGAAAGACAGTATTCGTAATATAATTGCGAGCATATTCGAATAATCAACATGATTTCGATCTTCTTTGGTTCTACAAATTTACTCAATAAAATTGGGAAGCGTATCTCCTACGCTTTACCGCCGCGTTATCACGAGCGCCTCGTCGCAGGAGAAACGACCAATATCGAGTCAGACAGATGTTCCTTCGTCGCCGCGTGAATTATCGACTTCGTTCCTCCGTGCGCAATTCCTTCTGCCGGAGTTAGGAAATATTGAAAAATTTGCATATTCTGCATCCCGTACGTGACTGCTCACGACATAACTAACAAGCTTCTTATCTGTTTTATTTTTCATATTTCTCATCGGGACGATGCAACGACGGCCTGCACTCATCCATGGCTGTTTGGTGATGGTGACAACACTCTAACTATGGTGATGGTGATATATTAACACATTGGTGATGGTGACACATACATTGACATATTTACTTAATTTATTTCGCGCTTGAAAATTTTGTATTTGTGCATTGAAAATATTACATCTATATATTGAAAATGCTATATTAACGTCGTTTGGCACTATATTATCTGTTATTATCTTATTATTTATTCACACATGTTCTAACGCTTGAATTAATAAATTTATAATGAAATGGATATTGCCACATTTCATCACGCATTATCTCACATACTGACTATTAACATATGTGTGTGCATGCTTTCGTGCGTGCGTGTGTGTGTGTGTTATATATATACGTATATATTACTACAATTGCTTCCCCGAAAACTTCTACGACCGTATCACCCTTTATTGGATGCCACTCGCGAAATTATCGCGCGAATCTGCATTTACACGCTGGTACCGTCTGCGGTTCTGTCCGCAAACTCCATCGTCACGAACGATCTCCGCGTTAAATTCCGCAAATGTCGACTGCTTCCCGCCATGTTGAACCGCGTATCGTGTGTAAACGAAACGACGTCGCTTTCGCGGGCGAATTTGTGCCATTGATACATCCGTTCCCACTCCATCGAACCAATCCCGACTGATCGACTCGTTAATTACTCTCAATCCCTTTAAATTGATCACTGTTGTGGTGGCGATGCCATTACGGCTCATCGATCGATCTTCAATACGCGACCGCTTACGCTTTCCGCGCACTTCTTTTGTTCTTCTATAATTTACGTGTGGCTTGAACCTTTTTATCTATTTCTCATATTGCACCTTTCTACGGCATCTTTCTTTAATATTTCGCTTTTTATCCGTTTATATTGATTATTGTCGATTATAACATTAATATAATTTCACTTTATTTATTCGATTTTTATATTATTATCGATTGATTCGTTAATCTTATTTTATGTCACTTGCGTCGTGCGGTTTTTCTATTTTAATTGATAGCCCTATTGTCAGGCACCCTGAAGACTTATCAACGTGCGGCTTGCGATGAGGAAACGATGACGTTAAAATGTCCGCCTGGTACAACCATCCTTGTCGAACACGCTCAATATGGAAGAACGGGAATGCACGGCATCAGCAAATGCAACTCGTCCGTTCCTCTGATGATCGCAGGGGACAAACCAACGAATCACACATGCATCTGGCCGCAATCAGTGCAGGTATGTGCCAATGAAATTTTCCTATTTTGAACAGATAAATGCCGATCGAGTGGTGCGGCAGCATATGTGGTTTTCAAGTTTATTACAAATTGTTGCTGCATGGATATATTCATCGATTTAATTAACTTAGAAACTGATTGACGTAAAAATCAAATACAACATTTTATAAATTAAAGTTTATTAAAAAGGTAAAATTTTTTGGAAATGTTATTTTTCATTATTACTACAAAACAATTTACTTTTCTTTCTCATTAAAAATCTTTTTTTTGTTTCTTAAAAATAACTGAAATCTTTTGATGCTGATTGATTATAGCACAGTATGGCATGCTAATAAGATATTATAGCTTTTCCTTTAAAATAATAATTAGAAATTTTATATATTAGTAGTATATTGAATTTTATCATATAAAAGTTGATATTGAATTATGCCAAGGTTGAAGTGCGACGAGCGCTTTTAATGCGATATTCTTTTTATCATAAGTTAAAAGGCTGATCACATAGGTATTTCTAGTGTAATAGCGTAGCGCACGAACTTCACAAATTTGCTAAACTTAGTGAGACATGATTCCATTTTCCTGTGAAAGTTTAATATTTGGACGTACTTTAAATTCCGATTATCTTCCGATTCTGCCTCTTCAGCTTCCGAAAGGAAGTTGGCGAGTCCAAACTCCATTCAATCTGAACCGCCTAAATTCGCGAGTTCTGAAGAATTCGAACGTCGATCAAATGTAAGATGTGTCATCTCCGTTTCATAACATCTATGACATCACATTTCGTAATATCACGATTGCTCGATCTAACCTGATACATACGAAAGAACGATTTTCTGAAGTATTTAAATATTTAGTTAAATACAGATCTGAAAATAATTTTGTTGGAATTAACAAAATAATTATGTAGGACTTTCAAACTGGTTGTTAGTGTCAAAACTTTTTGCAGCATTGCTCATCATGCTTGAGTTTCCTACAATCTACATTATTTTGGTGGACAACAAAATTATTTTCAAATCTTATTTTATATTTTTTAATCTGTACCTATTTAAATTTTTAGATACTTCCAAATTGTTCTTTTGTATAGCTGATTGTGAGAGAGGTTTTACCGTCTTTCACGCCTGCTCCACTTCTGACAACACTTTTCATTTCTCTATCTCTTTACTTCGAAACTTTATTCAATGTTTTACATTTATTAGCTGTTTGTGAATTCCTCAATTCTAATCTGGAACAGGATGATATATTCATTCCACTTTCATCTTCTTTTAGTTCTATCCCGTGTGAGTACCAAACTGGAAAGAATCGTAAAGTAAACCCCACCTCTTTTAGAGTTAACCTTCGTTCGCTTCAAGCATCGTAAACCTCAAATGCATGAACTCGTGCCTGAATCAGAGTGCTGTCGTTCTTGTCTATTAGATGATTTTATATGCACGAGGTCGAGATTGTCACAATACTCACAATTCTTCTTATCACGATAATTTTTGTCAGTTTTTTCATTTACACGAAATAAAAAGATAGTAAAGAATTTATCTATATTAACATATAAAATTGTATGGATTGAACGATTTTGCTAAAGTATCTAAAAATTTAGCTAGATACAAATCTGGAAATAATTTTGTTAGACTATTAAAATAATTTTAAGCATAATATGTGTCATGCTATTATAGAAAAAAAATTTTGATATTTTAGCAATCAATTTGAGTGCCCATCATAATTATTTTGATGGTATCTAATAAAATTATTAATGGTACTAACAAATTTATTTTTAGATCTGTCCTATAGCTAAAATTTTATTTATTCCAGCAATAATGTTCCTCTTCCAAATGAATATTTAAATATAAAAAACTATAACATTCCGTATTTTCGTCTTTGACTTTATTTTTCATTTCTTGTGATTTTTCGAAATTGTCGAGTGAGTTCGATTTAAGCAAGCTAAAGGAAGAAGCTTCGTCAAAGGCAACGCAAACAGATGTACTCAGATGTAACTGTAAATATCATCAAAGGCGCTTTCGCAAAGTTTTCGCGAGAATGGTAATCGAGCAAGTCAAGAAGTTGAGAGAAAAGCATCAGTGTGTACGATTTATTCTCTCAACAGGAATGCAACAGCGGGAAGAAACTCCGCGAGAAAATTCCGCGGAGAATGCACCCGCACGAAAACTTGTTTTCTTTGAACTTAATTCACTGGCAATTATGGATCTCGCGCGGGAGCGGGTAAAGGGATACATCCCACGTTGGTCTAAAATCTTAGTTTGCGAAATAATGGTAACTGACCTGAAAACGGCATCTCTATGTTTCACGAAGCATGCAACTGACAAATTCGTTTGAGGTCGCGCGGGCTAAAGAGAAGAGGGAGAAAATGGCACGGTGATATAACGAGATTGTGACGAAATGATGACGAGTATAAAGGTTTTCTTAGAATATACGTTTTTAGTCTCCTTTTTCCGATATTAAATTATTTATTTATGAAAGTTACGATTTAAATGTAAAAAAGCGGAAATCGAATACAAGATCAGTAACAATTTTTTACGTTATAAATCTTTTACGGTACAATCTTGTTTGTCTTAATTGAAACTTGTTCTTTATAATGAAACTTGGTATTACAGACATATACGCGAAAAAAAAAAACTGACTTTGCTGAAGTATCTAAAAATTTAACTAGATACATATCTGAAAATAATTTTGTTATGCCCTTAAAAAGAACTAAGTAGAACTCTCAAGCATGATTAATGTTGCAAAAAGTTTTAACATTCTAGCAGCCAACTTGAATCTTATATAATTACTTTGATAGTCAAACGAAATTATTTTTAGATCTGTATCTAGCTAAATTTTAGGTATTTCGGCAAAATTGTTCTTTTTGTGTATAATAAAACAAGTTTTAGATTTACGTTAACGTCACTGAGCAATGCGATCTTCGGAAAAATCAAGCGTCTCTTGGTAATTCAGAATGGTCTCCGGTTCTATTCTCTCGAAAAAAAGCGGTGTTATTCGCACGATATTGCAATATAATAACTTACCTTTGGTATACAATAAAAATCTTCGCCAGTATCCATCCAGTTTGTGGTTTTCGCGAGAGTCCGCGTATCGATTTCATATTTCATATTCCACCGACCGAGGAAGGAACCATTGTACGTATGATCCCACCAGAATGCGAAAATGGAGTAACTCTTTTATTTTGTCGATGATCTTATCCTCTTCTGCAGATCTTGCTTTTCACAAGATTTACGCTTTCTCTTGCACATTGCGCGATATTTTTTAGCCACTGAATATACGATTCGCTCGACGACGCTTACTTTCCTTAAGATATAAATTTTATAAAATCCTAAAATTTGCCGTCTTTCTTATGCGTACAAATGTACGTGTGATATATTATTACCGGAATTGTGCTAAGAAATAGAGCCTTTGTTAATCCTTTTACAAAAGATCGAACCGTAAAGCAGTGATAGGTATAGTTTTACGACGTACACGATAATCCGCCTTACGCCAATGACTATCCGTAATGTTTTCTACGGGATTTATAACGCTTTTGGATCTTTTCTACAGGCAGAGTGTAACGTATACTACAGAGGAAACCAATGATGGTCGATAGTTCAACGGGCCAAACACCGTGGAAGAATTTTCTTCCTGAACGATTTGTTTGGTCTCTTAACAAAAGGTCGTCGACTCATAAAACAAATCCATAGTAAAGTGTGCTTATAATCTATTTACTATGTTCTTATATTGGATCAACTTACAATTATAGTTAACTCTGAATAATTTATGAAGTTTTAAAGTACTTTCAATCATCATTTACTGCTTTTGATTCTAGAAAGTTTATGTAAAATTTAAATATATTCATAGATTGAACATAAAATTCAATAAATAGAAATTCAAACGATTGCAAATCGTGAAAACTATATGTACGCATATATTTAAAATAAATAATACATTTATACAAAATCTATTGATGTATTATTTTGTTAATAGAACGCTCACCTTTAAATGTCCCCTGTAAATAAAAGAAAATAAATAGCATAGCGACAAGTTCTTCTATAATAGAAGAAGTATAATTGAAGCATATTCTTAAAATGTGACTTTTTCTTTGTATCGACTTTTCTATTTCATCTAAAATGTTGGATGTCAAAAAATGAGAATATTCCATAATACTCTTCTAGTTCTTATTATAGTATAATCTATATTCCGGTATATTTGTACTTACCATAAAGGAATTGACAGTATGATTCGTTTGAGATCGCGAGAAGGAGATCACTCGAGCTATTGGCTTCCAATACACGAGAAATTTCTGGTCACCCTGATGACGCTTCTGTTTTCACGACAGAAGCATTTCCGGTATGACTTCACGTGAACGAATCAGCGCGGAGCGGCGGTACTTTTCTCGGGTGCAGGTTGCATGGGAATTTTCGACTGGAAAGCCGTATTCCTGAATGAAGGCGTATTCCCTGTAGAACCATAAGGAGAGTTCGACTTGAAAGTGGCTCCGTGCCTCGCCAAGCGATTCGAATCTCGCGAAAGGGCTTTTCCGCGCGAGTGCTTACCCTCTGCAACTTCTCAGCGACATACGTCGCTGCTTCCATAAAGAGGTAGGAATTTAAAGTCGCGGTTTGCCGGAATAAAAGCGACGGGTGCGCTCGTGTGCATCCGTAGACGCGTTCCTCGTGAAGAACGTATGTAAATCATGAAAGGAAGATTGAGACTGAAGTGGATGTACAAATATCGATAACGAGGATTCACGGAAATATTTACGCATAAACGAGCGGATATTATTAAAACGAGTAAACTCCAACGAATTTATAATTGAATAAAGGGAGATAGATCGAGATTGGTTGAGGGACTGAGGGAACTAGAACCAATCGTTTTACAGCTAGCTTTGTTGCGAGGTCGGGCGTCTGTGTATCTAAAGATTGAGATCCGATATGCTGATCCTTCAGTTTATAGCTCGATTTTATCGTACGAGGATTTACGTTGGTTTCGTGGCACTTTGTATATTAGTTCACTATACTATGAGCCGAAGCTCTTATTCTTGTCGCGCATCACATATAAGTAATATCCAAGATGCGCGAATAACGAGCGAGAGTATCTTCTGAAACATATTGAGGGCTTTGTATATTGCTAATCGTGTTGCTTTACGGTAAATTGAAGTGGCTCAACTAATATCAAAGCGATGGTCCTACTTGCGCTGAGATTGGTTTGTTAGTTTACGATATCGGGTCCTGATACAACAGTTAGAGAAACGTAGTGGTTTAAGGGAATTACGCGTCCTGACTTTGGCCCCTGGGGCGAAGTCGCTCGATGGAACGGTAAACGTTTACTTATAGTGACGGACGACATGGAAACGGTCAGAATGTATCGACGCACGCGGAAAATCGATTTCTCCCACGGGAACCTTCGCCGCATATACGTGAAATGCAAGAGAATGGCCCAAGACGGAAACTCCGAGAGCCGATAATTAGATGGATATCGTATATACGCGAGAACACATACGCGATCGAGTCGCATACGAGAATCCCAACGTGAATATGTCGGTAGCAGCTTGAAACCTGGGAACGTAATTTCCACATTTCCCACGCTAGGTCTTCTGTCTTCCTTCACCTTCCCACGAGATATTACAACTATTACAATGAACGTTTTTTTTCCACATTTCCATGAGTGAGTTCATCAATTTTTAATTATCACATGTGACACGAGATGCAGGGTGAATTTAAAGGGAATAAAAAATATATTGAAATGCAGCAGAAGCATCTTTTATTAATATAAATTTGAAATTAAAAACGTTAAAAGAAATAATTAATCGATTTGGCTAAGATTCCTTAAAATTAAAATCTCCCAAAGTTAATTTGCGGTTTATATTCTTATTTTCACCTTTTATATGACATAGACTGTTATTGACATTATGCGTCGCCCCGACTAAAATTACTACTCAGTTCATTAAGATGCTTCTCATATAACGCGATTAAATTGCATTTAACGTAATCAAGGCAATGTAACTCGAGCCTTTGCATGTAATTAGCCGATTGAAAATGGAATCCTTGGAATTCTCAGCGATGTGCGGATATCACCAGGCGTTATCGGATAACCAATGACTCCTCAGGAACGCGAAACTCGAAAGGATGATTTCCCGTGATGATGTTACTCGCTTTCGACAGCTAATGCTTTTATACCTTATTACTCAAGTGGAAATTTTCTTAATTAAAAAACCCTATACCTTTTTTCATTTTACGCGCTCGCTCACCATTTTATCTCTTCCGTTCTATCTTCCGCAGAATCCAATCGTTGCAGTTCCGGATAACGTTGAAAACGCATTTCCGTGAAAGTTGGAATATGATTTTTACTTTACCTTTTGTCAAAAGATTGTAACCGCTTGTTACAACTCTTATGTAACCTTTATTTTGATATTTTTTTATTCATTTATGAATGTTTGCGATTTATCCTTTTTAATATGATGTTATATGTGAATGAGTTAAAAATTTAATCTTAAAAATTTAAACCATTATATTAATGACATTAGAGCGATATATGAATAACACACCTAAGTAGAAAAATACCTTATTCGGTCTGAGCTAGAGAGATTAGTGTTTAATAATATTTCAATATGAAAAAAATTTATATCACCAATTCGGTAAATTGCATGCCGATTCAATTTTTGATTTTGAAATGCAATCTTAAACTGAAACTGGGACAGTAATACCTAATTAAATCGATAGGCAATTTAAGGATATTGATACTAATCAGCATCATTATCCTTAAACTATTGTAAAGGATTTATTGCCAAAAATGTCATCTCAGCTAAAGTTTAAACCTGGATTTCTTATTCTGTGATGGACATCTTTATTATACTAATTCGATCACACACTATGGCATATGGCAATATTTAAAAATTAAAACGTTTTTATTTATATCTTCATGAACAGCTCATCGCTCATCTTGTCGATTTATTCTTGCAAATGTTGGCACATGGCATACGATTTTGTTATGCAGGTCGACCTCAACGATATTAGTTTTACTTTGTCCGACAGCTTTTCATGAAAAAAGCAAAAATAATCTCATTTTAAACTCAAACTCATCGGTGAAAAGGTTTGGCTGCAAAATTATGTCTTTATTTCATGTAAAAGCTAACTGGTTTAGTTTGAAGTTGTCACAGTTTGTCTACCGTCTTTGATGCTTTTTTTATCCAGATGAATACCTTTTATATCAATTGGAATAATCGCGGCAAAGGATTTCATTGTAATTTTAGTCTTCAAAGCAGCATCAAACTAGATTGTTCTATTGCATTTGCAGTTTGTTCACGTTATATTAATCTCTGCAGGATTTCCTCTTTTTTTTTTCAATGATCTGTGCATAGTTGCTTAATGATTTTGAGATATATTTGCATTACTTACTCTCTTTAAAAAATTCTAAATGATTTTAACAACTTTTGCTTTTTCTAAATATTTTAATTTTGATTTTAACAAATAACTCAACACAAAGTTTGATATGAAATGATACATATATTTGTTATGATATATTAGTGTCGTCTTCATAATTTATCTTTAAAAGATAATTTTCTTTATTTTATAACAAATTTTTTACCTGACAGTTAAATTAAATATACGTAGGATATTACTTTTGTAATGTATTATGTTAGAAAGTAAAATGTAACATTTCTTAACAGCGCGAATTGATGCTCGAAGGAAATCAGAAAAGATATAAAGTGATACCTTTTGTAATTCTTATCGATTCTAATCGCAAAGTGAACGGATCTTCTCATTGACGCGTTAGCACTCACTGTTGCAGATGGTGGTTGGAGTCTGTCAAAAAAAGCGACAGTGTAAGTTCAACACTGATCCGAAGACTTTCCAAGGTGATCCCTGTCCTGGATTACGGAAGTACATCGAGGTCGCCTACAAATGCCGTCCCTGTAAGTACGCTCATCCATATACATACAGATATTCACACGTACGTCCGCACGGATGCATGCGCGAACGTGCGCGAGCAAATGTGAGATCGAGCACCTTCGAGAAAGAGAAAAGGAATCGTTTTTCTCTGAGACATCCGATTCCTTTTTATGCGAACATCGAGCGTCAGGTCGATTCGCCGCTCGCATAAGAACCGGTGATATCGATGAAATTCCTTGCGCGACACGCACGACGGATCGGCGGGAGGCTCGCGGAGAAATTCCCAGGTGCGACGTGATCCAGCAAATTCCGACCGATTCCGGTGGCTGCGGGAATATTTACTGCGGGTAAAAACGTAATTTTGCGATTATTCTGAGACGAATTTAAATTAAAATCGAAGTTTGACTATAAATAATATAACTTGCTATCATTATTTTATTTCGTTAACGAGTGTCTTAATTTTAGAACGAGTGGAAAGACTTAAATAAAGCTAATGATTATTTATCAATTAATAGAAGCCTTTATTTAAATAATATTTAATTATTTGGCTTTAAACTACAATAATGAACATTCATATGTTATCAGTATAAATTATAATTAAACAAAAAATTAATTATAGTTAAACAAAAAATGAAATCCCCTTGCTGTGCGGAATTATTCGCTGCAATACGGGGCAATGCCCAATAGCTTTTATTTTTGGTTTAAAAATGAAAATTAATTTATCTTAATAATATATAAATGTTAATTATTGTAGTTTAAAGCCAAATCTCCTTTGAATAAAGCTTCTATAATTAAGAAATAATCATCGGCTTTATCGTTGAAGACTAATTTCTCACTTAATGTATCACAGTAATATGCACGAGGAACTTACATTGAAAAAAGATGCGGAACTTTTGTAATTGCGCGTATTATTAAAAATTCACTAATATGATGGCAAATACAGAGCCGAAATATACGTTTGTTTGATGTTTAAACAAATTATTGCAACTTAAGATTTATGTCATTAAATTAAACAATAATTTTCGTTGAATTTCCGCATTGATTTCTGCGCTGATTCCCATTGACCCATTACTATTTATTATTTGTTTGGTTTTATTTAATTTTTTCCTTATTATAGATATTCGTAATTCTCTCATTCTCTCCTACATCAAAATTATCGAAAACATATTAATGGTATTTACTTTAAATAGCATGTGCGATTTAGGATCACATGTTACAACGTGGCATTAAGCATATATCAATGGATTGCGAGAAATGCGAGGTTATCACTACTCCAATATAATACTGTAATATTGTTCGCATTTATTCCGTGTTTGCAATTCCCTCATTCTCCCCTATACTCTTATTGCTCTACATAGTTAAATAGATAATTAAGAACAAGGTATAAAAAATAAAGGAATATTTAATTATAAATAAATTAGCAATAATTTATTTGTTTCTTTTTGAAGAGTAAATTTTAATACTTTTGCTTTAGACATTAAAGTTTATAAATTTTCCCTTTGTATCGCATCGAATTTTATTGCATTTACTATGCTAAGCTTAGTGTGAGTAACAAAACCATGCGTTTGAACAGTGATATTAGAGATCTATACATACGCATCCACGTAAAGCAATGGGGACAACCTGTTGCAGTAACAAGCTTCAAGTAATTTTTGCTACGAAGTATAGCAAATACTCCATCGTGGCACGTTTTACATTCTATAAGTCCGCACTGGTTCCTGCAGCTCGTGCTCAAACCGCAGTCATCTCATTGTTTACTGCGCACACGGTAAATCCAAGTGCTTTTTTGGGGCATTGCTGGCAGCGTTAAATCACTCTCCAGAACAAAGGTGTGTCAGTTTCGCGCGTTGAAAAAGGTTACCGGCAGAACAGTCAAGGGTTAACATAAGCGCAAGAAACCTAGTTTCGTGACCAGTTTGTTTTAGTTCGATACGATATGGGAATGTTAAATAACAAAGTCGTGGAATGTTTTTATTTCTTTTATTTTTTTCACGGTTTTAAATATAAAACATTTGAGTATAATATATAGAAAATATTAATCCTTATCTACAACTATGAAAATTACACCTATATTCTAAATTGTCCTGTTTGAAATATAGAATGCAAATCTCCGCCTTACGGTGATTGATACAGAAAGGTTTAAAGTTTTTTTTTCTTACAATTTAGAACTTCATAATATCAACCATACTACCCGTCTAAAATTTTTGCTTTGGATTTATATGACCCGTTACTGCGTAGTCGAGGGTTAAACATATTGTAGGTATTATTGAAATTTATTTTTTGAACTGAATGGAAAGCAATATATAATTTTTACATACTAGTTCGATTATTTACAGTCTGTAGATTTGGGTTTTAAATCGTAAATTTATCACGTTGCATGTTACACTTTTAAAAATATTACGCATGCTTTTTATGCCATTTGCACCAGAACACATCTGATAACACTGAAGTATTAAATGCATTATTTTCTATATTTTATTTCTGTGTAACCATATATGAATATTTTTAACAAGACATGATATAAAAGTTATTTAAAAAAATGTGATATTTTGCACACCTTTTAAAACGAATATTTTTTTTATTTACAAGTATTGCTAAAAATCGTAAAATAAAATTGATATTTTAAAACGTGTGATAGTTGAATTTTTAAAGCAATTTGTGTGCAGCATTTTTCATGATTATCAACAAGCTTTTTAATTTACGATTAAGAAAAGAAAAATAGATTAATATATATTTAAACGCGCGCAATAAAAATAATATTCAATAAATAAAATAAAAAATACTACACTTGATCCAATTCTCATTTGATTGTAGAGTAATTTACAAGACAATTTTTGCTTAACAAGCTTCGCAATCATTCTGCGAGATCGTTTTCAAAAGAACAGTGAGCGCAGGTAGAACACTTGAACAGATACGAAGAAAAGTTCGGGAAACAAGAGTACATATTATGGCGAGCTGAGAAGTTTTCCTCGCGTATTTGCACCGTGTAATATAGAAGACAATGGCTTTGAATACCATCTCGGAAGTTCTTGCCTTAAGATCTTCTAGAATAATCTTTAATGTCTATAAAAAGATTGTGATCCAATGCAAGAAGCACTTCAAAATTAATTTCTTTATTAGTGATCTACGCAAAAGGAAAAAATCAAAATTATAAGGGCAAACAATTTATTTTAGACTAATTGAGTGTAATATATACTTTAGTTAATTTAAAAGTCTTAAAAAAACACGTAAATATACTTTAAATATTTAATATTATGTAAAATTATATTAATAACAAATATATTGTTATATGTTATACATTACTTATTAATACATATTATATATTTATTATTATGCAACATGACACATGACACATACATTTTGAATAGCGCCGCAGTAATAAAATTATTTGTAAAAGCGGACAAGTAGTATAGATCAACAATATATTTGACAGATAATTTGTGGATACACATGTATAACCATGTAGTAAACAGATGAGTTTTTGAAAAATTCATTTAAAAAATAGAGACTTCAAATAAACTTTGTTTAGTGAACAAGCATTTTATTATTCAGTAGATGTATTTAATGGTCGTGTAAAAATTCTCATATTAAGTCATTATGAATCTTACAGCGTAATAATGTAAAGTATACTAATAAACAGTATAAAGTATAGTAAACAGTATAAAGTATAGATAATAATATAAAGTATAATAATATATAAAGGTGTAAAGTATAATAATATAAATATTTGATTAATTTTATTACGTAAAAAATATGAAAAAGGATGAATTTATAATGCTTTAATATATAAAACCTTAAAGACAGATTGTATAATGCAAGTTATTTCATGCATCGTTTTTCGCACTGATAATTCTGCTGAGAGTACGGCTTAACGCATAATTTTCTGGATGCGAAATGACGAGTGTAGGAAACTATAAGCGAGAATCCCATGTGTCAGTAAAACGTTCATTTTATAAAACTTTACTTTAATTTCCTTCTTTTTTTAGAATATAGTGTCGCATATAACGACGAAATAAAAACTACAAGCAGTCATTTAGAAAGCATGCAGTTGCACTTTGCAGTTCACTAACAGACACGTAGGAAATATGACGATAATGGCGACGCTTTAGACAAAAGTTTATTCTTGCCGTAGTTTTTATTATCTGAAACAACATATTCGTGTTCACTGCAAACGCGGCGCACGCAACTTTGTTACCACAACGTTATAATACTTTTATTTTGTGTAAATTCGTTGTGTTACACATTGAATGCAAATTGCACAATCTCATATTTCTATAATTTTATTTTAATTATAATGACATTTTCAGGCAAACTGTTTTCTCATTATTCTCTAACAATACGATGCATCTATAAATTAATTAATGTTATGTCAAATTAAATTCTTGAAATTTTGCTTACCATATGGTATATCATATGTAGTGTAGATGTAGATACGTGTATACATTTGATGATTTTACCCTATATTTTTATTGAAATGAGAAGAAGAGAAGAATCCGTTATTCCTGAATGAAGTTCTATTCGCGAATCCATCAAAATGTATATTCGCGTTTCGTGTATTTACATTCGTCACTTCGTCCAAAAATGAAACGCGAATACTGCGGGATGACGCTTGTACGTGGCTAACGCGGTTGTCCTCTGTAATACATCAACGGGGCGATTACATATTACAGGTGTCGCGTTACGTGCCAAAGCCAGCCGACACCTCACGCGTCGCCCGCAAATCTATCCGGCGACAACACGTGCCACTTATTGCACTGATGTATGTACACGCACAATAAGCCGCTTATATAAACGTGTTTAATCTGTCTAATCAATTTTTGCTTCGTTTATCCAACAATGATGATCAATGTAGTGAGGAGTAAACGAGGTTGCTTCATGTTTTGCACCGCGATGGGATTTACAATGCGTATAATGAGCACTCGGATCGCAATCGGATAATATTCGTGCACCTGAACGCGATTAATGAATATAAGCATATCTTTGAGAACCGGATTTCTCGATCCGTGGATACAATCTTACTTTGAAAATTTAAAACTTTGAAAATGATTTTTTATTGCTTGAAATATATTATTGCATTCATTACAAAATAATGGAACTGTTTATCGTATGTTTGACTTAATAACTTTGATCGAAAAAATTTCACTTTTTTATGTTAAATTGATCTGATAAAGTATTTTTGTGGTATATTTTGTATTGTTTTCAAGTCTGTTTGCTAAATTTATAAGAACAGAATTTTTGAGTAACACGCATTAAAAAATTACTCTATTTATCTCTTTTGCTTCTTAATTTAATTAAGAAAATAATTCCATACAACGAGTTATTGTTAGCAAAATATATAAATTTTTAGAAAGAGTTATATTGGTTATAAAAAATTGGAATCCGTAGGATAAATTCTAATCTCATTTCTAGAATCAAAAGATACATAAAAATTATCAATAATCAAAATAATAAAAATCAAAATTATTCATTTAACAAAATCATTATCGGCCAGTGTAATTCGCAGCGTGTAATTGTGCTAGTCCATTTGTTTTTATTACTTTTCATATGTTTTTTTTAATCTACTTTTTAATTCCAATCTTTTTACAAAGATAATTATTACACACAACGTGCGATTCACCCATCTCAGGATTTAATAGACCATCTTTATCAGCTCCTTAGCTTTGTCGGTCACCCTCGACACGTATTCTTTCTCCGCGTCCACACCGCACTGAAGTAGAGTGTTCGAAAAAGGGCCGGACGTACCTTGAAAAGAATTCCATTCGGCGTACACGGGCCGCTCCGGGTACCGACGTGCCATGTCGGAAAGAGAAGGGCACGTATTCGCTCGCGTTTACCTTCTTTCTCACCCTCGCTCCATGCACACGTACATACGTGGAAACTAGAGATTCCATCGATGTCAGGAAAAATAGGTCGATCGAAGCCCCGGCCTTTTGCTGAAAAAGCGAGGAGCCGGCTCCATTGTCGCTTCGAGTAGTCCGCCGTCGAGGGAATTACCTCTCTCCCCTTTCAACCCTCTTTCCACCACTCTTCTTCGCCATGGCGGTACTTCCTCTTTTTTGCCAATTAAAACCCCAGACTGGACATTTCTCTCTCTCTCTCTCTCTCTCTCTCTCTCTCTCTCTCTCTCTCCTTTTCTCTTGCATGAGCTCTATGGAGTATTCCACGGCAATAAGGAAGTTCTGCGATCTCTCTCGCGTATACCATGAATTCGTTCTTCCGGGCGAAATTTCACGGGCCATTGATGCCCCGTTCTTTGATATGTCTATTGGATAGCGCCGGCCACTTTTACGTAGATACGAATCTCGAGAGAGTTCCGGCAGGTATGGCGTGGCGATTTTTAGTTTGCATGTAACGTAGTCGTAACAGCGCGATACGGATGGTATCTTCCGTAAGAAAATCTTAGGAACGTGTGAACCGACATAATCTTATGCGCCGTGGATAATATGGAAGATTGCATGTATTAAAAAGAGTAGACCATCCCCGCGTTTTAAAGTTAACCTTTATGGTATTATGGTATCACGATGGCATTATCTTTTATTTTATAGCTAGGAATAGTTAATTCAAGTTAGTTTAATTTTCGGATGCTATAGATGTAGCCTGAAGAATTAGATACGTACAATACTTTACGCTAATTTCAGGGGATTTAAGTCATGACTGAAATATACAGATGAGAACAATACAAACTTTTATCATTACTGTTATAGAACAGAGAATTTTTTGTTTTAATAAAATAATAATAACATATCTGTTCATTAAAAAGTTTATATTAAATGTACTTATACTAGCTGTATATGGAACAGTGTAAATGGAAAATATATAAATTTAGAAAAATATGATTTATCAAAATTGGAATTAAAAATACTACAGTACAATGTTGAAAATATAATCGATATTGAATAAAAAATATTAAAATATGATATTGGAAATAGGCCAATTGAATTTTATATTGATAAAATTCTATGAAGAAGAAGATGTACGTTAAAGGAAATAAACGAGAGAGTAATATTATTTCATTATATTATTAAAATTAAACTTACAGAGTTTTAAAGCTACAATTTACAGTTTTAATTTTTCTGTCTGTTTAATATAGAGATTGGTAGTTCTGGCCATAGCAAAACTGTATTAGTACAATGTACTGTCCTTGTTAGTTAAAGGTCGGGGCAGATTGTGTACGCGCTTAGAGAGAAAACGAAAAATATGTATGAATCCAGAAAAACGCGATATTTTTGTCAGAGGAGCGAAAATATGAGGTAGAAAAAAATAAAACTAGATGTAGGTCAGCCAATGTTTATGGTAGTACGAAGTAAAGACAAAACTGGCTGATACAGTGGATTGGTAGGATTAGCTGATATCATTTATGTTGATTTTGGCACGCTGATGAAGCTATCGCGTCAAACAATGTGTGCACGGCCTCACACTGCACGTAATTTCGCCTTAAATCGCGGTGGTAGCCATTGGACTCGGTCTGCTGGTGAAACAAGTTCGAAAGCCAGTGATGGCAACCACCGTAAATTGCCAACTCAATAAAGTGGGGCATAACACTTTATCTCAAGCATAAGTGCACCCGCCGACTTCCGTGCGTGGCTAAGAAACATGATCGCGGTATGAAAAGATGTTGCCCGGTGTGTGGAATCGCTGGGTTATGGTCAAACTTGTTCTTCCGCAACAAAACCGCGATACATCAACGAGTTACCACGGTGTTTCGCTGCACTCGAACACGGGTGGATGCACCGGACAACATCCGGAATTTTTATTGCCTATTCTGCTGCGACAGAATCGCGTTTAATAACACGTTTAATTGTGAGTTTACGAGGGATAAGAGAGATAAGAAAATAAAGCTTTCGAATTTTTCAAGAGAAAGGGAGTTTTGAAAAAAAGAGCCAGCATTATGATTTTTATTAGCCAAAAATATAAAATCTGTGGAAATTGATCCGTCAAATATGAATGTTTCGTCGATAATAATTGCACTTAATCCGCATTTTGTGAACAATTTTCATAAGATTAAGGGGATGCTGGAGTGACCAAATTATCGATATTTATACAGTCGTATAAAATTTCCGAATTGATTGAACAGAATAAAAAATTCTTTTACATCAGGATTAAAGTAGATGCAAAATTAAAAGATGATGCAGTGGACTTTATACTAAAATTTAATTTTATGTCTACTTTAATCCTGCAAAAGGATTTTTTTATACAATGTCGATAATTTGATCATTCCATCATCTCCTTAACTGGCAAATAACTTATTCATAATTTTTTGTTAGTGTTGATTGATGTACATCATTCCCTTACTTCAAAAGTGACACAATTCAAAAAATTAAATTTCACAGAAAAGGGAAAAAACTCTTTTTGAATTTGACAAACAATTATATTGACTAATCAAATAATATTGGCATTTTTGTCATTTTCGTTATACAACTCTTAAAAAATTACTCTTTTTGAATTGTGACATTTTGACAATTTTTCATGAAATTAATACTTTTGATCATTTATAGAGTAATGTTTATTTAATTATCATTTATGGTAACAACTCAAAAACCATTTTTTTTTAGTTGTGTCATTTTTGGGGACATGTGAAATTAACACCCCAATTTTCTCGAAAGTTTATCTTGAAGGATTATCGAGTTATCTCGAAAAAGGATTATAGAATTCTATAAGCTTCTTTTTGAAGAATATAGGAATAAGTACAATGGCTTTTTAAAGAATTCCAGCGATTAACATTATTAATAGCATTTTTGAAATAAAAGGAAGCGACATTTACATTAGCGACGATAACATTTTTGTCCCGCAAAAATATTTAAAATACGAGAATATTCAAGAATTGATAAGAATCACGATTTATCTTTATATATTTATGATTATATATCGGCACAAGATCAAGCGTCAGCAATCCGTAAGATCGCAAACTGCGTCCATCGCAAGAAACTTCCCAACGCGACGATCTCTGCACTCCGCAGGGAGAGAAACGCAAAAACGTACTATCGGCAGCTGCAAGCCATTCCGGTTCATTGAAATTCGCGAATGCAACGTTACGGTCGTAACGAGACGAGTAGACAACGTCTGTCCTTTCAGCCCAAGGGAACGCCCGTTCGTAAGAAAGCGATCGTGTTTCTTACGGAGATCCATTCACGGAACTCACGATTCGGCGCAATTTCCGACAAAATAGAAAGTTTTTCCCTACCTTTTTTTTAACTCTTGTTGCGAAACAATGAGATACAAGCATTATGGTTGCTCGCTAATAAGGTATATATTCATAAACCGGCGTCGCGTCGCGAACATAATTGCGTTTTGCACAGCGGCGACAACGGCGACGATATAGCGCGATGGTCGCTTTATTAAAAGCTGGTTTTGTGGTTTCAGATGAGTTCAGGAGTAAGGTGGCTTGCGAGAACGAAGTCGTCAATCTCGTTTGCCATCCTGGCCAGAGGGTGGCGATTTTCAGTGCTGCCTTCGGTAGAACGCAATACGAGTCCCTGCAGTGTCCGCAGCCGCTGGGCGTGCAAGAAGAAAGTAAGTACCGTCATTAATTAACAACATCTTGCTTCTCTCCATTAATTATAATTTACAATTTATTATAACTCGTTTTTTTTAATTCTTTCTTTTTTATCGAAATTATGTGACATTTGTGATTTAACATCGTATTACTTGTTATTAAAGCAATCGAACATAAAACTGTGAACTTTAACGTGTATTCTTCATGGTTCGATATCATCTTGGTTTTATGTTCCGTCGTTATGTACGTCATTGCTTCGTAAGAAAAGTTAGTGACCACATTTTCCGAGATTACAGCTAATGTTAGATATTTATTTATCCTGATATAAATTCTGCGTGTTATTAAAATAATGATATCCGTTATACAACATACAAATACTAAAGTGAAATTCTGCGCGACGAAACACGTGGAAAGAACAATTTTCCTGCACACTGAGAAAAATTTCTGGTTGAAAATGAATGAATCAGAAGATTTTGATCAATCAGAATTCTGGTTATCTCTCAACTAGAATTATAAATCAACTAAAAAATTCTAACTTTCTCCAGTGTGAAATCAGACTCTTTCTTCAGTGTAAAATATCTAAAGATTTATATATTTTGTTAGACCATATAAATAATTATGTAGAAAATTCAAGTATGATAAGCAATGCTACAATCAAAGTACTGTCGTTCTTGTCTTTCGAATAACTTTACGCTCATATCAAAATTGTCATAATTCTTCTTATCGCATCGTCAATCATTTTTTTTCAATTTTTCTATTTACACTAAACAGAAAAACCTAGTAAAGATTATTTATATTAACATATAAAACTGAAAATTGTACGGAAAGAACAATTTTGCTAAAATATCTAAAACTTCAACTATTATAGATACACAGATCTGAGAATTTGTTGGACCATCAAAATAATTTTGTAGGAATCTAGGAAACATAATGTATGTTACGAAAAGTTTTGACATTCTAGCAACCAGTCTGAGCGTCCTATATATTTATTTTGATAGTTCAACGAAATTTGTTTTCAGATCTGTATCTATAAGTTAAATTTTTAGATACTTCAGCAAAACCGTTCCTTTTGTGTAGAATTTTTCGAACGCTTAGTTTCTAGTGATATAACGAGGATCGATCAATAATCTCTGTCGTTCATTTCTTCTATTTGTCGATGAGTTTTTCTGCAGAAAAGCCTTCGAGTCGATGTTTGTCCTAGTTTATTGTCATACTTGGCGACGAGATTGCGACTCTTTCTTCCGTGGCTGCCGAAGTTTCGGATGAGGTTCGGGTGATGTGAAGAGAAAATTAAAGTGAGTTTTCCCGCAGGGTATTCTTTAAAAAAAGAAGTCGAGTGTTTTCCAAATGGAGCGGGATAATTCAATGACCGACAGATGCATTTGGGCGCTAAATGTGACGTTTGATATCGGGAAAGCTTGTTATTCGCGTTCGCGCGTCGAGAGAGGCGCATGCCGCTTACTTTTAATTCAGGAGAAATGAAGGAGCTACCTGCCTCTCATCCCCAAGATGTGGTTTTATTTAACTTTTCAAAGTAAATTCTTTTAACTCGCGAATGAATGCTCCAGTCGACCGCTCGCGTTCCCATGACGACTTTTTGTCCTGTCCAATCAATCGATTCCTACGAAAACACACGAAGAGAACACCGAATGAGAGAACATGAACGAGAACGGTTCACAGCGAAGACTACACTACTGATACTTTAACGATACCATTTAATTCTGAAACATTGAAACCTTGTTTCACGTATACATTTAAGGATGTTTTTATTCATTTAACTGATCTTTGATGTTCTTTTATTTTTAATTTTATGTCTCTTTTGATAATAATTCCATTACTTTAATTATTGAGATAATAACACTAGTTTAAAAAAATGTTTTTTTTTTAATTGCTCTTTAAACCAGAAAATAAGATGTTTCTTATATCTTTTTGGATACTGAAAATGATGCCGTAATCGTTAAAAAAGGCATTTTTGGACATTAAACTTCAATTATCTTGGAAACCTGACATGCTAGAATTTTTTAGCTTGCGGCACTGTTTTCAATATTAAAAATCTATACGAAACATCTAGTTCGGTTTGAAGTAATTTTTTGCTGTAAACTAGTATCTGCATATATACAACGATAGAATTATTCTTATGACCTCATTAGTTATAACTGACTAATTTTAGAGACAAAACTAGATAAAGAAAAATCAGTTACTCTTAACTTTATAAGAAGAGACTTTATTTATTTGCTCTTTTTACTCTTCTTAAGGGAAAATATCATTTCCGTTTCTTTTGTAGGCAAAGGAAATTCTGGTTTTACAGTTGTATGAATAGCTCGGCTCTGTCCACGATGATCCAATAAATCTCTCTATCCCGCACAATTCCTTGGTCCACTTGTCCGGTCATCATCCGCCAACTCGTAGAGCTACCCTTTAACGCGAAGGGTTGAAAGGTTGCTTGCCGCTTGAGTGCAACAATAAGGAACAAAATCTATGAAATGGTGCCGCGTTATAATAGTGCTTTTTCGTGCTCCTTTGCCATGAATGGTTTGTGGTCGCCTTGATATCCCTTCACGAGATACGTTTCGTCGTCACGTCTTAGGTCGACGTGAGCGATACGTACATTTTCTTGCACAAAAGAGTATCGGAAACTCCGAAGACTTCCTGCTCTTCCTTGGATTCCGTCTTTTCTGTCATTCTGCGTGAAGTCGAATCGATAAATTCTTATTCTTTCTTCGACGCGCGGATGTGCATTGTCGACCAGCTTTTCTAAATCTTATTCAATAACGGAAATAACACCTCGCAGTGTTTTCCTTAAATCATAAACGATGTAAGCAAAATCTCACAGATATTTTGTAAAATATATTTTATAAATGTATAATATTATATAAATGTTTGAACGCAAGTTCGAAGCAGCAGATCCTTCCTCTTCTTGTCTCAGATTAAAGAGTTAATTACACGTGGAAAAGTTGTATAATGTTTGCGTTATATAATCTTTATGTGACTTTTACTCTAACCAAGCAAAGGTGGATTTATACATGTAAAAGTTCTATATTTAACTTTTGTGTATATAAATGAATCAGTCAGTCCTTTCGTTTTATCTTTATGGAGTCATATTATTGCGAAATATACAAACTTCGTTGTTTCTTTCATAATTTCGCATAAAATGCTTTGTAAAGAAAAAGAAATATCAAGAATATGAAATTTTTTTTATCTCCTTATGTAGTACATCTTCTGTTATTATTATTATTATTATACTGTTATTGTTACAGCTTGCATGATGGACTTTACAACGGAAACTGTAATGCAATTATGCCATGGTAAACGACGATGCACAGTAGTAGCTAATAGCACAACATTTGGCAGACCAGATCCTTGCAGTCCAGACAGCAAAACGTATCTTAAAGTCGTGTACACCTGCGGTGAGTAAAAGAAATTCTTTTCAATTTTACTATCATGAAATGACAAATTATGTCTTGTATTTAATAGCTAATAATCCATTTTTAAAACTGAACTTTGTTTAAACGTAATTAGCCCTCCATTGGTTACTTGAAATTTTGCTTCTTCCATCAGCAATGTGGGTCTTTAAACTTCAGTGCAGATTTTTATATTATTCCAAACACTAAAAATCTGAAAATAAATTATTGTATACCTGTGCTGAAAGCTTTAACAAGTTTTTATTATGATAGTAGCCGGATTATATTTTATTTACTTTTTACAGATTTAAATTTATTTACCAGAATTTACAATCAAAATATTGACTTCGTTCAAAATCTCACTTGTCCGGTGGATAATAATAAATTTATCTCTTATGAACAGTATAAATGTCATAAATATGTTACAGATTTTTGTAAGAAATATAATAGCTGGAATTATAATTTTAAATATTGGTATTCAGTTTAATTTAATGATCAAATATTAAGAGATACATTGCACATTCTGACATTCCCGGCTTGCAAATAGGACAAGTTGATGATTGAGTTACAGCAATATTATGAAAAAAAGAGCGGTAAGGGTTATAGTATCTAGTCGTGCAGAGAGAAAAGTAATTACTTATTTAAACGATAAAATTGTACGAGCATTTACCCGAGAAAGTGTAGCTGGCGGCGATTCACCGTTGCAATCCTTGAAAAGAATAGTGAGAAAAACTGATATTACGGACCGTAATAACGTGTTCGGTAGAGGATCTATCCGAAGCTTGCTGCACAATGGCGTATAATGAGCGCAGAACGTTCTTCTCTGAGGAGAAGTTATTTTATTTTGCGAGGTTCGAAGTGACTCGGCAGCAACGAGTCAGCGACAGCTTTAAACAAAATGACGTCGTCGCAAGGTCTTTCCTTCTGCCCAGGACGGGATTCGTACTGAATTTCGTTCTCGACATTTTTAATGGGCACTCTCCTCGGGAACGGTGCGTCACGAAGAATAGCGAAAGAAACTGTTGTGAAAACTGTCGACGACAACTAACGAGCGACATCACCGTAGCGTATTTCGAGCAGGACGTTATTCCTCTGAGAACGAAAACTAGAATTTCCTGTCACCGCCGTGATACAAGACGTCATCCTGGACTTTCATTCTGTGTGTTTACTTATTCGTTTGCATTCGACGAAATGTAATAATAATTTTATGCGAGTGTCGATTACGCTGGTCTGTCACATTGTTGAAAAAACTAATCAAGAATTCGTTGCAATTTAAAAAATAAAAAAAAAACGTTGTGTGGAATGAGTTGTGTAGAATGCAAATGCGTCTGGCCGCAATATTTGCATCGTCGTTGAATTTTTGAGCGTGAGTACACACGCTCGTGTACAAACTCTTTTCGTGAAAATCTTCGAATCTCTTTTCAGCGGTGCCGCAATGCCGCAATAACATTCCTCGTGAAAAGTTGCACGCGAATTGGGAGATGTTAACAGGGGAAGTTTTATACTACTTGCCTATGCCACTCTTGCCAGAGCGACGAAAAAGCAACGCACGGTCGGCCTCATCGCGGTGTTACTCCATGCTCCAATTTTTTTACTCTTGCGAGTGAAATTACACATATCCCATACATGTACATTTTGTTAGCAAATAGCGCTGCACGCTCTTATAACCGAGTATTACTTTGTTGCGGAATACCTCGTTTACATTAATCGTAACCATCTTTTACCTCCTTAACAAAGAAAGGAAAGTGTGGAAAAGAAGGTACCGTGTTGTAAAAATACGATGTAATTTTTCTTGAAACGTGTATAATTTATTCCTACTCTGAAAACTGGCTTGTGAATTCTTCGCTATAAAACTTACTTTAAGAATAAGAAAAAAAAAAAAGAAATTGAACGAAAAGAAGAAAAGAAGGAGGAGGATTGAGGAATGTTCAGATATCAAGATAGCATTATGCATAATGAATAACATTATTTTCTAATTTAATATTCTTCTTTAAAGTATCTATACTTAAAATATTCCTTTTTGATCTCACTTTGACATTACTTCACGTGATAATCATTATAAATTTCTAATACAGCAATTGTGAAATGCATCTCCTTCATATTTTATTAATATGATAAGGATTAAATTTTTTCGGTTAAAAAGATTCGAGCTGAAATTCAGTCGCGATTAAAATGGTAAGTGCCTCTTGGCAGTGGAAGGATAAGGGAGTCTTGCTGGTCCTTTCGTGGCTCGTCGCACGTCAAATTACCAGCCGTAAACGGTCGTGCGGGGATTATAATTCGCGCGACGTAGCCGAGAATGCATTTGCATGTGCTCGTGAGTGCTCGATGCGAGCTCATTAGTCAATGTCACTTCGGTTCCTGTAACCGACCAGCAACGTTTGTGAAAGAAAGAAAAAAAGAATCGTCGCTCGGTATTCTAATTTGGCGGTGAGTCATGCATAGTTCTTCGTGGCACGCGGCTGTCCTGGTAGCCGCGAGCAAAATATGCGCATTCGTTGGTACGTGAAAAAATTCGTGAAATAATAAACGTCCGTCGATCCGAGTCGGTCGCATCTCTTCTGATTGAACGTTTTGAAATACCGTAAAATCACACTGTACAACAACTTTTACTGTATTTTATAACAATATTGTTATAAAAATACATGACTGCACAAACGTAATCTGTGGACAGAATGTTAATAAATATAAATATTTTATGTTTGATTTATTAAGCTTTTTTTCCCTTAAGAGAGCGATGCATACTTTTTTTTAAATTGGAATTGTTTTTGCTTATAATATGAAAAATTATACGCAATTTTTAGTTAAATTTCTTGTGAATTCTTATTAAATATTATAAAAGTTTCTACTCGTTAAATCACGTTTAAAGTAATTCGAGATATTCTAAGGAGAATCTAAGGTAATATCAAACCTTCCTTCTTATCCATGCATATATGCGCACACGCTGCCAAGAGAACATGCTCGAGGAATAATAAACTGGCATGATAAGAAAGTAAGGCTTGTTGTGAATCGAATTTTTTCTCGTTGTATATTGCTAGTTTAAAATAGCAACCTAGCATAAAATTCATGTCGAAATTATTTTATTCATTACAGTGCTTTTCATACAGTTGATACTAAACGAATAGATAAAAGCAAAATTATGATATATTCGTCATATTTTATAAATCTTATTTATTATGTTGGAATTTTATATGCATTTTGAACTTTAATCAAATGTAAATTTAAATTGTACAGAGTATTGCGTATCAAAAATATTAATATTTGAATGTAAAAACGAAACAAAATTATATTATAATATTTTTTACAATATAATTTTATAATATTTTTAATTTACATATATATATAGCACATTTGTAACTTTTTATTTATATTTTTTTAAAGATTAATTAAACAGTAAACTATGTAAATATAAACATTTAATATAGATTTTGCTATTGAGAGTTGATAAAACGGATGATCAACCGTTATAGATATCTTTTCGATAAAATTAATACATAGCAAACGACAACATCGGAAACATTCTTTCCGCTAAACTTGCATTTAATCGGGGATGACGATATTCCGAATGAAATCAATCGTACTTCCCAACTATTCATACTATTTCTGTAAAGCGTGCTTCCCATACTATTCATACTATTTCTGTAAAGCGTGCTTGCTGTCTTCTTTGTTAAGTTCTCCCGGGGTATTTACTTCGAACAATTACCGAGCGATTTCAAAGTGTAATTGGATCCGCATGAATTATCAGTGTACATCAAAGTCCCACCTCCTTTGATCCAACATGAGTGTAGATCGTCAATCACGCTCGTGGAGCTGGAAGTAAAGTTCTGGAAATCCGTGTTTCATGAGATATTATCGAGTCCTAATCAATTATTAACATCGGAAATGTCCTAATTAGTTTGAATATGTTTAGAATATAATTGTTGTTATTATTATACAACAAAATTGCCAGACAAAAATATTCATTATAGATATTCATTACATAATTCTGACTTGTTAAGTTAGATGTTTGGAATTACGTGCAAGTTTTAATAATACGAACTTAAATTATCTCCGCGTCTACGAAATATTTTATTTTTCAGAGAAAAATTCTTTTTATGTATTTCAACTTTCCATTCTATTCTGTACTTTTTTGTTCTTTTTTTATATTAAAACGGATATTAAAAATAATAAAAAGGCGCTCCCAGAGAATTACTCGGACATTATGAGAATATAAAGTTACGAATAAAATGCTCTTCTCGTGATATATGCATAAAATTTTTAATCGTCACAAATTAGTCTCCAGCCGTGTTAAACATACATTTTTCTACGAGGTAATATCCGCGAGTAAAAAATCTCTCTTTCAAGTAGAACTTATTTACAGTAGAAGCTATTAAAGAACTGCCGGTAGGGATGAGAGGAGGGTAAACTTCAAGAAGGAAAATATTCAACGTATATTTTTTTTTGATGTATGCAAACTTTTATGAATTATAAGAGATAGAGCACGGTCCCTCTATGAGGATGTATAAAGCAATGATTCGGATTGCAACGATTTTTTATTGCATTTATCAATTCTATTTAAGCGGTGCTTCGTGAATCACAAATTTATTTCATCACTGCCTTTTACATTTAGTTCAACGTTGCAACTGTTTTAGCTTGTGTAATTAGTTTCCCATGGCTAAAATTTTCAGGATTTCTCTTGAAAGGAGATACTGAAAACAAACTTTACTTTTTTAACTTATGTAGAAATCAATTAAAAAATTCCCTTAAATTATTTCTTGTTTTCAAAATTACATAACAAATACTGCATTGTTTACTTTGCAAACTAACAAAATTAATTTTTTATTTGTGTCCGATTCTTTTCTCTATTGCAATTTGGCGGTGGCTGACGTTTAATAACTCCAGCAAAGTTTAGATACGAATCGTTAAATATTACATAGCTAAACTTTCTCTGATAATATTGCTTGATTAATCATAAATCATGATAATGGTTTATTAGCTGATGTTACATACGACAAGAATGAGCAACTTGAGAATTCTCCTCTATTATATTATGTCTGTTATATTAATTATCTCTCTAACGATAGAAGCAAAATTCGTTGAATTTCACCATCCATTTCTCTGAAACAGTACAAACTGAATCACCCGTTGATTTCACACATGGGATCTCGTTGACAGAGTGAACGTACATACGTATCCTATGTCCAAACCCAAATCAGTCGACGCTTAACGACGTATGAATGCACTGCTTAATTTCACGATACGAATACGTCGGTTGATATCAGTCAATCGAAAAAATTGATTAAACTCATGGTTTATTTTCGTCTCGTCGCGCATACGATCGCGGTTAATTATTACTTGTTTTTTACAAAAGAATTGCCAATTTTCGCTGATAGCACTCCTGATTTTGCCGTTTTACACATACATCGTCCGTCAATATAAAATCATTTATGGAGAGAAATATATCTTTTAACTACATTTACAAGATTATTCAATTCAGTTTAATGTTCAATAATTTCCTAGGAGACGTTAATTGAGCAATTTTGTTGAAAGTCATCTTCAAAACTTTGATTGAATTTACTTTACATTTTGCAAAACTTCCAAACTTTTTTTTAAATTTTTTAATTGCCAAAACTTTTCTTATTACGATCTCATCCCTTTTTACTTTTCGTAGACATATTTTCCTGATCTAAGATTTTTCGAAATATTTCAATGAAATAATTAGAATCGTCACTTCGCCGCTTTTACATAATAGCTGTTTGATTTACAATAATAGGAGTCATTGATACGCTCCATACTGTTTAACGAATCGCCGATGCATCACGGCAATTCGTCTCAATTGAATTTTGACACGTAGCTGAAGAGCCATGTCAATCAACGATAGAAAATCAAGCGTTCGCGTAGCCACGAAGCTAATTAGGGATCGAAGTGCCAACTCGATGGCGCGTATGACTATATAGCTACTTTACATCACAGCGTTCATCGCGAGGTAATGACCCCTCGAATTTCAGTCATTAATCCGAGCTGTGCTGCTAATGAAAAATATCCTTCATGCGACGAATAATCAATTTAATCTGTGCGGAACGGAGTCATTTATTCGATATTGACTGATAATTTACATTTAAACGATGTTTCACGTACAGCCTTGTTACAGTTTACTAATTCTTTGTTAATTCTCTCTCTCTCTCTCTCTCTCTCTGTCTGTCTTCTCTCTCTCTCAAGTTTCAGTATTTTCATTATCAACGAAAATGCATTTGGTATTTATCGCATTATGTAACTGCAATATATTTTCATTAGAAATGTGGCGAGCTAATATATCATAATCTACGGTTACAGAGACGTATTTTAATTAATAAATAGCGAATGTATGAAATGTATAATATATTATGTATATTAACGATGGATGATATTTTTAAAATACGTGCAGTATTTCTAAACCGCTGTCACAAAATATTTGCAAGAGCAGAAAGATCTACGTTATTGATGACATTTTTTGTCCAAAGAAAAAGCAAATGTTGACAAGTTGACAAGTGCCACTATAGGTATAGTATGTCATACGTGCACCAGAAAATCGAAGAGACCGAGGAAAAAATACACTGATTTTTTAACGTTTATTTTTCAATGTCAATAACGACATTTTATGATATGAGATATAGGAGATGCCCCCCTCTCGATGATAACCAATTACTTTTGATGGAAATAGCGCATGAGATTTTAAAATTCCATTTAAAAGAGCAAGTAAATGCGAGTTTTGAATTTAAATGAAACTTTTTTTGCTATTTTTTTGCTATATAGATATAGGTATTTGAACAAATAAAATTATCAATTGTAATTAATAAATCAAATTCTCTTGACATATTTCAGTAATACCTACTGTTCTTATAATGTATTGCACATGTGTCATTAATATCAATTTTGCGTGGATTTTGACGTTTGTAATTATTAAATTAGATTCGCCAAAAATTTGGAAATATAATTAATTAGTTATTGCTGATATTAATTAACGCTGATATTATAAATTCAAATAATTTATATACAAAAAATAAAAGTATCTGTTTTATAAGTAAAAACTTTGCCTCTTTTAAAACTTAAAGCGCGCGAAGTGAGAATATCAAGTCGCGAGCAAAACTATCTTTTAGATATGCTAACAGACGTGATGTTGTCAAGGTCTTTTACGAGGAATTTCTCTCGATTTCCATTTTAAAGAGTGAATTACAACATGGTGGTGCCTCATGGAAGATTAATGAACTAATCCTTCAGAGCCGACTCCCTCCCATTCCGATTTTCAACCTTGGATGTTTTCGGAAAAAAAAAAAACTAATCGTTACACGCACACACAGCCATTGGTACGGTTAATTGAAGAATTGCGAAACAAAACGCATCGCGTACGGGTGCGAGTGAATTTATTAAACGCCACACTTCCGCCGGCGGCTTTCTTCATTTTCTTGTTTCGCTACAATTTCAATTCTCAACTTTGAGTGACAGTTGCCGATTCTCTTTAGTTTCCACGACAATTGTATTCATAATAACAATTCTCGATTTGTCTGCAGAATAGTGTGTAGCCAGAAGCGCTTTTAACCATTGCACGCATTATGCGTGAGAATTGTGTGCTGTTTCTAGATTCAGACGACTATAATTCGTCTTTCTACGTCGATGTGTGCTAATTTGCACATGGTACACCGTCGATACTTGAATTATTCGATTTACGTTTAACAATTCAGGCCGACGCCGATTAATTGCAATCGTTTTCGACATTTAGTGACGATGTCGTGCGATACATCCATATTAATAAATGCTTTATTGTATGCATTTGGTTATTCACGGTAAGCATGTGTAAATGGTGATATTGTAAAGATATTAGAGTCTGAGATATTTATATTCCGTTATTTATAAACGTATAAAATAAATTGTCAAGTTTGGGGTGATAAAATCTCGATTGCATCGAAAATTGAAATCAATCTCTTATTTGCTTTAATGATAACTTATAAATTACAGTAATTAATAACAATTAATGAACTGTACATTATAATTAACGTAAACAGATAAACATATATTTATATATTCCTTAAATAATTGAAATTAATCAGATTTGAGAGCAATAATAATTAGAGACCTTCAAGTGTAACTGATCACTCTCAACTTCGTGATAGGATAATCATGAAATAGACAAACATGATGAAACATTACTGCAACTAGAACATTTTTTTAATAAAATTATACAAACTGATAAAAATTGTTTTGCCGTGTCTCGTCGAACGAGATATTTTGATATTTTGCGAACTTTAACGGAAAATAGCTTGTAAATATTTTACAGTTTGCATTCAATTTACTTACGTTCCTTACATACTTCGCAATACAGAGTGAAATATTGCCCTTATGTTTGTTTTGAGTAATTTTGACTCTTACTTGAGGATCTCCAATAATATAATAAATCAGCATATTATTATATTTATAGTGAATAATCTGAATAAAAAGGATTAACTTTTTAAGTTCATATATTTATGAAAATTAGAAATAATATATAGATTAATGGATGAGATAAACGAATACGAATAAATATAATAGATATATTGATTTCGAAGTTTAAACATAATATTTTTGTCCCACGTTTTTATTTAAATTATTCTATATTTTTCTGTACAATGATAAGATTTTAATTTTTCCTTTCCGATATTAATTTCAATTTTTTGTTTTTTTATTGCAAACGAAATTACGCAAATTTATTCCGCTATTGAAGGAACAGAACAAGCCGACCGTTGAATATTTTAGTTTTGGGAAACGCATGGTGGGGTCGTGCAAGCAACCTCGTTGATTGTGATTGCATATTTTAGATCGTAAACTCGTTAAAACTCACTAACCCCGCTACCGGACAGAACGTTTGCCGATGTCTTTCAGAATTGAAGACATCGAGAATTGTTCAAGACCCAAGCGCTTTATTCCTATCGTTCCTCTTATTCAGCGTCCCCAGATTTGTTTGAGATCGTATACTATTCTATTGCAATTTCTCTCGTGTCTGGAATTTGTCGTCTTTGCAATCTTCAACAAGTGTCTGCGCGATCAGTTTTCTCCGTATAGTGTCTACGTGATTTTTGAAATATTCTATTATATTTATAATAGAAGTTCGATACAATGTAGATTTTGCTATGATTTCAATGAAATTCAATATTGCTTCAGAAAGAAGCTGAAGAGAAAAATTTTAAAAATATCTTTAGAAAGTAAAAAGCTTTAGCATTTTTTGTGTACAATGTGCTGTTTGGATTTCTAATAAATACTTCTTAAAAACATAATGAAATAATAACACAGGCCTGCATGGTTTTGTCGATTAGGATTTAGCAATGTTTTCTTACGTAATTTTTTGCGCTGAATCCGAATCTGGCTGCAGAATTGCTCTATCACGTCAAAATTTCCAGATATCCTAACTTAAAACTGTCAAAAAAGCCGTTTGAATCATATTTTGAATTAAATTAAAAACTAGGAAAATTTTTGTTGTCAAATCATCAACGGTATCATTTACTACTATACGGCCCCTTCAAAATCCATTTTGAACCATCTCAAAACGATTTTTTCTTTCGGAGATATATTTATTCAAAGTTCAATGAATTGTACTTCATAGAAGCCTAATCTGTATACCGTTGTATTAGAACAAACTGTATGTCTGGACAGATTAGTTGACTCTTTTACCTTTTGTCATAAAATATTTTTAAATCTGCGAGAATTGTTATACTTTCACTGTTCTGTCTTACTAGTATTTTATGTTGCTGTCTCTAGTGGTACAACGACACTTTTATATATATATATATATATAAAAGTGTATATATATATATTAGTCTGCCCAGATATACAGTTTGTTCTAATACAACGATATATAGATTAGGTTCCTATGAGATACAATTCATTGAACTTTGAATAGTATATCTCCGAAAGAAAAAGTTGCTTTGAGATGGTTCAAAATGGATTTTGAAGGGACCGTATAGTAGTAAATGATACCGTTGATGGATTTGACAATAAAAATTTTCCTAATTTTTAATTTAATTCAAAATATGGTTGAAAACTTTTTTTGGCTTTTTTGGCAGTTTTAAGTTAGGATCTCTCGGAAATCTTGACGTGGTAGAGCAATTCTGCAGCCGGATTCGGATTCAGCGCAAAAAATTACGTAAGAAAACATTATTAAATTCCAATCAACTTTTAACACCTCCAATTTTGCAGGCCTATGTAATCTTCGCTTATATATTGACGTTTGACCTAAATTTCTAAAAAAATGAATTGATATGAAGTTTAACCTTGAACATATTATTCAATCTTTTTTTCTTTTGATTTTACTAAATATCACCAGATGCAATATTACAATTGCAACGATATTTATAAATCATCGCGAGATCGTCGAGTTCTCAACAAGGTCGAGTCTTGGTGAGATGTCTATCTAACTTCAGGTGTCAGATATTAAGCGTAATGTTAAGCTGCACGTTTAGGAACCAACTGCCGGTTGCAGTCTTATCCAGGTGAACGTTCGTATACAACACGAATAATTGAATCCTCAAACTATGCGGTATACTAGTCTCTTGCACCAATCATTTCTGTAAAATAGTTTGATCGATACCATTTATCTGTTTGACATATATTCATTTTATAGCTTGAAAATTATTTGTATTTTGAAAATACATTTTGTTGCATTAACGACGGACAATAACGATGCACATGTTACATTTTTGCAATGGTTACTATGCATTGCTCACGCCAATTGTTTCAGTTACACCCGTTTCTATTAATATAGCCCTTATATAGCCTGTCTCAATTTTGCGATTTTTCTAATTTTTTTTTTTGCTAAATTCAAAATTGAAAACTGATAGTCCGATTCAAAATAGGAAACATTTCTGTACATTAAAAAAATATGTTTTCAAATTTTAACATCGGCGCAGTGGAAATTTGGAGAAAAAGTGATGTTTAGATCATATTGAGTACATGTGTATTTTCCTCTTTTTTGTAAAAAAATTATTAGAAAAATATAGAAAATAAAGTGATCCGATATTTTTACAAGATAATAAATTATATTAATATATTGACATGTTTAGTGACATGTAAAAATACACAAAGAACTATTTTCCAAATAATTGACTTATTTATTTATCTATGTACTCATTTCCATGATGTTTAGCAAATGAATTAGAATCCATAATCTACAATAATAAAAGTAGCAAAAAACATTACAACGATATGTGCACACTCAGTGTACCTAACAGATTAGTCATACTCTATCTTACAAAAAGTTTTTTTTTGTTAATAAACAAAACGTTGACAAAAATATAAACTAAATACAGTGTTGTAAAGTACAAATACAGAGCACAATAAAATGAAAACTGGAAATTGAAAACCATCTTGTGGTTGTTATAAAAGGCAATTACTTATCTGTGAAATATTACATCACAACCACGATGTTTCTATATTTTGCCTTACTGACAGTAACAGAATGAACAAACTAAGCAATAAACTAATGCAATCGAGTCAGACAGACAGCCTGCTGCAGACTTACTGTACTATCTGTTGAATTCACCGTGCAGTTCCGCAAACAGTGAATAGGTCATATTGGGTACTAGAGTTACTTTACAGAGTTACCTTATAGATTTACTTTAGATTAACTTTAATCTCGATTTAATTTGCTTTTCAGTTTTTCCAAACATTTTCTAAAAATTAGAAAAAAATGAAGAGTAAATTGAACCGAAATTAAAATTAATCTACATTGGTAAAAATTTACCAATGTAGATTAGAACACTTATCTTTATTTAAATTATAGTGATTAAAAAAGGATTAATATATACATAATTTATCTCGATATTTATATATATTTCCTTTCTCGTATCAATATTTTTTTTCATTTCTTTTTGTCACGTTTTATTCATTAATCCATATAAAATCGTTGCTTTTTTTAAACCGGCTGTAGTGTAAATTGTTCATATTTAAAACAGTTTATATTTCACTGGATGCTGTAAAAGAGTTTATTACTTATAGAGATACGTTCTTTTATTCATCGAGCAATTATAAATGAACATACACACAGTGATTAAATATGCAGATTTCCTTCTGGGACTTGTTATTTCAGAAAAAAGAGAAATAAGGTGTACTTGCACTAAAGAGAAACAGAAGAAAGGCATCTCGTTTATTCTAGTCTGTGAAAAAGCGATACTTAATTATCGAGAGTACGCTATTTATTAGAGAATAAATATTTTTTTCTTTCATTGAAGTCCGAGGTGAGAAAGGAGATATACTACGCTAATTTGTTGCTTACGCAGGAAACAACTCGTTTAGTAAATTAAGAGCGTTTTCTTCAAACTGAAACATTTTTATATATGAATAATAACTTTCATCATATATTTTTATATTACACATTATAATATAATTTAATATTTTGTCAGGCTAGCATATAACATTAATTCTCATTTGAAAAGATTAATTAGAATCTACTAGAATTTAGTTTTGAGGATTAAATGAGGTATTTCTTTGTAAAACTCTGCAATTGCGATAATACATATATTGCTACCTCTTTTTCAGTACAGATAAACTCTATTTTCAAAGAGGAGTCCCATATATTTTTCAACTAGTTACTATCCTTTCCTAAAGTTTTAATTCTACGAAGTCCACCACTAGATCAGTGAGCAACGATAAAATAAGAACTAGTAAAAGCTCGCTTTTTGAGACGTTTTGTCTCTTTTATCATTAAAATTTTTTGTGAAATTGGTTTACTTTCCAACTTGTTCTTTTTACACATTGAGAAATATACACATGGATCTCAACTCTGATGGAACAAGTCCCAATGCGCGTTTTCTCGACACTCTTTGCATGCGATTCTTAAGATGGTACTCGCTGAGAAATGACTTTCTCGCGTCAAACGTTCAGTGGGAACAGGGAACGTGTATATGCGAATAGATGCAACAAGGTGCAGTCTCGTAGCAACAAATTCACTAGTAACTCGAGGGGAAAGTTTTGTATTCGTACATTTCCTCTAAACCTCTCGCAGGTCCTCGCTTTATCCGTACCACGATAAATTCGCTTCTGTTGACGCGGGAATTGAATTCCCTATAGCATAGCCGAGGGCTGCGAACACAGAGCCATCGAACTTTTTCGCTCGCATGCAACCTTCGAGCTAACCATCGAGATCTTATGATCGAATAAGATGAGAACTGTCGTGATTGTCGCGTTTATCGAGCGATAGATTCGAATTCGTGAAGTACGTTTGTCGATTATCCATTTGAATTTTCTACAACCAGACCGCCCGTTACAATTATAATTGCGTTGCCAAGCTTGGGATGCTACCGCATTTGTGCCGATGCATCGCATTACCAATGCTACTTTGACCCGAGATAACGAGATACTCTAGCCGAGATAGATTGTCTCGTTTTAATATCGGATTTCAGGATTATGTACGAATTGTGGCGACGAACATGCACAATAGATTTGAATTTGATTCAAACCGTTGCTCCCTCTCTCTTTCTCTCGTGCTCCTAGAAATTTTCTATATATACACGCGCACGCGCGCGCGCGCGTGTGTGTGTGTTTATGTATGTTAGATATAGTATATATATATATGTATATATATATACACTATTTTTTAATCTTCTGGAAGCTCCTAAAGCGATAAAACTCAATGCAAATTCTTTCTCACGAATTGTAGGATATTCCGTGAAAACGTGAAAAGTAAATCGTTGAAATGTCATTGAAACGTATAATTGAATAAGAGATAATGTATTATTGAGAGAGAGAGAGAGAGAGAGAGAGAGAGAGAGAGAGAGAGAGAGAAAGAGAGAGAGAGAGAATAGAAGATAATGTATAAGTATTGAATAGGAGATAACATATATAAGTATTTAATAAGAGATATAAGAATTAAAATTTTAATTAAATTATTATTAATTAATTATCACATAAATATTAAAAGAAGAATTAAATTATCACATAAGTATATATTAATGCGCTGAATTATTAATATTCAAATATTTAACGTATGCAAATTTGACAATATAGTTTTGTAATTCAAGCGAACGTGATGATGCAATGTGATGATGCAATGAACTATTTTTCAGATTGTGCATATGAGCTTAATGAAAATTACAGCGTCGAATACAGTGTCGGACAAGTCGATGTGTATGTAGCGGCGTACCGATAGCTGAACCATGCGGGCACGCAACCTAGGCAGCACTTTGATCAAGGGATGTGGATGTCTCGTACCGCGCCGCTGCATTGCTCAATCGTGCGCGTACAATGCACGCAGACACATCCTACGCGCGAATATTGAGACATATGCACGCTCGATTTACGCACTCCTCTCCGTGCACTCAATCACAGGCGACCGCCGATTGGGAAGTGCACCCGGGCGAAATTAATGAAGCCCCTTCGCAAATGAATTCATGGGCGGTTCCCCCGTTCGCTCGACTATGGCTATGGTTACGGCTTCTAACATATATGCAGAGAGAGAGAAAGAGAGAGAAACAGAGAGAGAGAGAGAGAGAGAGAGAGAGAAAGGGAAAGAAAAAATGAAAACGAAAAATTATATTTCTATGCTTTCAGTACGAATAAATACAGATTTAGGATGAAGAACGACTATTTTTATTATAAAAAGCGTATATTTTTTAAGTTTTTATTATAAAAAACGTATAAAATAATAATTAACTCTGGCTACTTCTGAATTAATTAATATTAAGTAACATTTTCTCATTTTTCATCTTATTTATGTGCACCTAGTGCACTCTTTTAAATTTTTGTAGATTTCTTAATGCAAGAGAGGAACCTTTTTTTTTGTTGTAAAAGCAATTAATTTTTAAAAACTAACAGCATTTAAAATGAATTACAAAGAAGGATATTTAACAGGCGTACATTTTTATATGTACATTTTATATGTGCATTTTGCAGTGTTTTCTTTCTAATTTATTTTATTAACTAAGGCTCGCAAGTCAATTACACTGAAATTAATGAAAATATCCAGACAATAGTGTCTGAAAATTCATTTCACATTTTTATCCCGTACAATTTATCATTCAAAGAGATATATTCAGAAATTTCAGAATGTAATCGATACGTAATGGATACCTATGTATTATGTGCTGTTATTTACGAGAGCGATGACTATGTAGAGGTCATGCATACTTTTAGTACAGGGTGAAAATTCCGCGGCTTATTAAAAATTCAAGTTTTCCCTCCCTTTGAGCACTAAATGAACGCATTTAGTCCAACGATGGCGGCTGACATGTGTGTATCGCTTGCCACCCTCACCAGCTACGTGAAGTGGGATGGAAAGGCTCACTGGTTCGTGTAGGACTTTACAGTGCGGAGCCGTTAAGTGGTTGAAATGAAGCGAAAAATTATTCGTTCGCGTTTTCTGCCAGTTGCAACATCTTTAATGCATTTCTGCATACAGATATTATTGCACTGCATGTTCTCGATGAAAATTCGTATATTTCCTAATTTACGCGTCGCTAAATTACACACACACACACACACACACACACACACACACACACACACACACACACACACACACACACACACACACACAATAAAAACTTATGAATTTCAAATAATTTGCGAGTATGGAATTGATGAAAACTTGATTTTGTTCACGTAATCCATTAGAAAGTATTCAAATAATTGTTTTATATTCTTCATATTTCTAACATTTCTAAAAAAAAAATGAAATTAAATGGAATAAAAAAAATCTTGAAATGCATACACTATAATACAACTATCATTTTTCTACTAATTCAAATGTATTTAGAATATGATATTGTTTTACGTGTGTAGATATCATGGAGCATTTCGAGTTTGTAGACAATATTTTCAATTGAGCCACTACCTATGCATATACGCGCATGTACAGATATACATTGATATCTGATTTAATTCAGCGATTTGAAATATGAGACTTTATATGTATCTTTATATCTATCTGAGGACATTTGAGACATACGTTCGTGTATCGTTGTTTTCATTTTATACATTTTATACATGTTTTAAATACTGTTATATCTCTGCTTTTTGAAAACAATTATATATATATATATAATTTACAGTTTCTCATAATCTTATAGTTTGTGTGTTTGAAAATATTTATATTTTAAATATATTAAAATTATTAATTGCTTATAAACGATTTTATGAATGATTTTTATGAAATTATAAAATTTGTAAGATTATATATTATAAAATTATAAAACTTCTGTAAAGTTAAATAGAAATTTCATGAAGCATCTAATGTCGCAAATAAAAAATTGTGTCATATAACGAAAGATTTATATACTTTATGTGATGGAATTCGCGTAGATAACACGAATAATCGATGATAGCAGTACGTTTGAACAAGTAATCCTGGTTCACTTTGTGTCTTCGTGACGACAATTACAAAGTTATTGCACATAACGCATCCCGTGCAATAACTGCCTTCGACCAAGCAATTGCATTCTACTTTCTCGTATATTCTCTCTATTGAATTTCGAGCGGATCGTGCAGGACGTAGCAATGTATATGTGGCGGCAGTAATTGTACGACAAAGTGGACCCGGGGAATGAATATGCAAACAACAATATGCAAACATCAACGAACCAGATGTGAGGAGAAATAGAAGGAATGTTTTTAGAAAGAAAAGACAGAGAAGAAAAGGAAGAGAATGCAGCCAATGTTTGGGAACATGTTGAGAGCAGCAGCAGAGTAATAATAATCCTTATCTGTCTTTAAGTGTAATTTTTATGGACATGAAATCTACTCTTATAAAAGCACATCATTGCGTATAGTAGATACAGTAAAAAAATGCAAAATTGCGTACTTTTTGCAACTGTTCGCTTACACCTTTGTTATTATTCCGAAATATTATAGAAACTTATATATATAATTATTGACCAATAAGAAATAAATTAAAATATATTAAAAACTCTAATTTAACAATGTATTTAACAATGTACCAAGAAGTAAACCGCAAATCTCGTAGTTTCTTTGAAGAAAATACCCGTAGAAGCTTCAGAAGCTCTAATTGATATTTCTTAAATTTTTTGAAAGATTACTTAACGTCAAATTTTAATATCGTCATAATTTTATTTAGCTCAATTTTTTATTTTCAACATATTATCAACACAATAGAGAGAGTTAATGCGCGAGTAGTATGACCCCGTACCTGCTCGGACACAGGCTAGCCTTGGCCTGTGTACAGTCAGCCGCGAACATATTTGCATACTCGTTCAAACTACATATGTATATAATATACATTCTGCGACCGGATTCAACCTGCAACCTGGTTTTTACTCAATATTGTCGCTCGCACGTGGCCTTTGTGTAAAAATTGCAATTCAAGCTTTTGATTATTTTACACTCTTTTCCACTGCCCCTCAGGGTATCTCTAAATCAATGCGCGCACCAGAATGTTTGTATTACTATACTTCGAAAACTAACAAATAAATACCAGAGCCGTTTCGAGCCATTTTTAATCTTTATAAATCCGTCTCTTATCTATTTTTATAAATCCGAGAAATAATTACGGGTCTGATCTTCAGTATATAGAGGAGTTTTTTTTAATTTATCCATCATATTGATCAATCGTATTATACACAAATACAGCTTTTATGGAACAAAGCTGCATTTATGTATAATGCGATTAATCAATTGATAAATTAAAAACCGGTCTTATTTTTCATATATAAAATAAAACAAATGGACGTGCTTTATGAAAACATTGATCGTATAGTTAATATCCTGTTTGTGGAAATAGAAAAAGTATCTATAGAATTTTTATGAAGGAGAACGAATTCTATTTCAGATACATGTATGCATGAAATAAGAAAAGCTACGTATGATCGAAAATGGATTTTAAAGATTATTTTATTTATTTTTTGTTTATGTGAAGTGATTTTTGTGGAAAAAATTTTTTTGTTGAATACAGCGACCGTTGTATAATTTTCTAAAGAGCTTTAAGTGAAAAAAGAATAAGAAAGCGCTGAGCATCAAACATTTAATAGATGTTTTTCGTGACGGTAAAATAACTAGAGGTAAATGAGAAGCATTCCAGCGTATTTTTAAGATCTAGCATGATACCGGGCTTATATGCTGAAGCGAAACAAAAACACTTTTATACCGTCGCAAAGGGTTTATTCTGCACTGAAAAGAAAAAAGAAGGGGAAACGACATATAATACTGAAAAAGAATAAAATATAAATAAAATGACAAATTATATTCCAATGTGAAATGCTTATATATGAAAAGAGTTCTTGTAGGTACGTGATCAAAACTTTTTAGTGTGATCAAAACATATTTCGCATCTAATCGATACACCTATTTTCTATAATTACACTATTGTACTTATGCGAAATAAATGAAGATAGATGATTGACTTGATTAATATAAGATAAGAACGGTCATTAGATTCTTAAGAATTCTGTAAGAATTTAATACCTCTTAAAGCAGATATGTGAAGAATTTGATAATGAATTATGATATGTATTCTTCCAAAGAGAAGGAGAGAGAAGGAGCGCATTCTATTTGAATTCACTAGAAACTTTTATGATGATCCTGCGGAAAAGCTTTTGAGAAAAGGTGGACGTCGTGCTTTTAATCTCCGTCCATAATTTACATTAACTTTTCTTTATCCTTTCTCTGTTCATACTCAATCGATGCTTTATTCTTATCGCTTCACGCAAAGCGTGTAATTAATAACCGCGACTGGTACGCGTTCGTCCTTTGACTATCCGGGCCAGCGATCCATCGTTGATCATTAATCATCTTCACGCTTACACGGCTGGCAGCCGTATCCGTGCTCTGTATAAACCGTGTAAATATCATTTGCGAGGGTGGATGACAACGAGGGTGAAAGATCTCTCGATGAAACGACGGTCACCATTGTCAACTGGTTAGCACTTTTTCGCGTGACAAAACGATTTTACATTTCCTGCAGTTAACGCTCCTGTTTCGGCAGCACGACTGGTCTGACAGGACAGAACGGGGGGGACGACAAGAGCGAGGGGTTGTTTGGGGTTAAAAAAACGACAAGCGTGAAATTTTCGATAGCGACGGATAAACGACCACCGGCGGGGGCTCGCGTGTTCCCCGCGTAGCGTCAGGATTTACATACTACATTTTCGATTACGGCGTTTAACTTTTTCGTTTGTCAGTCTTGGGAGAGATTTATTGCACGCGCCCGCTCGCGATCGCTTCCGAAGGCGCGATTCCATTTTATCGGATATGTCATTCAGACTCTTCTCTCACATCACGAAGTCGTGGATTTCTATTCACGTTTTTGGATGCAATTAAAAAACACGACAGTCGGGCATTGTGCCAGTCTGATGGATTTTTAGCTGACAGTCTAGGCCGACTGTGTGTTTAAATTTGCCACGAAAAATAAATTTGCAACGAGAAATGAAATTTAGTAAATCCATTATGAAAGTACGCTGCAACGTCATTGATATCTTCTTGACAAGTATATATTTTTTTATCGACGTACACTGTTAGATATCAAATGAGCAATTTCAATCCCTTGAGTTAAAAACATTTTGTTATTTTTAACTTTTATGTGTTAAAATGTAAATTAATTTATTTCTGGTTAGTTTCAAAATAAACAAAATCATATTAACGCACTTAGTAAATAATAAACTAAATTTAAGTCAAATTTAAACTATTCAAATTTAATACATTTTCGTGAGTTAAATTATAAATTATAACTAAAACATAGTTAAATTAATGACATATTGAATAAAACAGTGGCTGTAGCAATGATTGAAAATAACTCAAATTGGATATAATTTGACGTTATGAATTTAATAGTGTATACATATATAATATAATACATATTATTTAAATCTGTTTAATATTACTAGGAATATTATGAAATTCGTTTTCGTCTCCATAAATAACACTTTTGCAAAGAAACACTCACAATCAGTAATATTTCCGTCACGCTATATGTGTAAATTAGAAGATACGTGTTCCCGAAAATATTTCAAATATTTAAGGTGATCGTTTTGTGTAGGCGTCAGATGCTGACAGCGAAACGGATGATAAAGGCACGAAGTGCGCGAAACGAGTGTGCCTATGCAATATCCGACTGGAAACTATTATATAACATTGATGCAAGCGAAGCATCCTTTCCGTACATACGCTCCCCCCTAATTTCAGAGGCGTAGTGAGTTTAAACTCAGTCTGCTGTCCATTCGAGATCATCTACGTGTTTGACATTATCAAGCTTGTCTCATACTTCGATTTTGCTGAATATGTTTGGTATCCGTAACAAATATATACGCGAACAACGGAGAGTACCTCGAGGGGCTTGTTACAATAATGAATATGTTGCATTTACCGCTTATAAAAAAAACCCACAGAATATATTTTCAATGCGATCATTATACGAATATCCGCACAATTTCCTATTCTAGAAAATGTGAACATTTTAAAGTAAAAAGAAAAAAATGCGGTATTTTTATTTTGTTATTCATATAGTTATGCCGTAACATTTTTATGCATACCTCGTTTTAACATTTGTAATGATAGCAGATTTTTTAACTTTGGCGTTTTATTTTTCTGTTAAGGAAAATGTTATCAAATTGTCTTAATTAGCGAGTTATTTAAGTTTTAGTGAAAAGAAAGCTTCCAATTATACTGTAGTGGATTTTAATTTGAGAAAATTTTAAAGCCGTAATTGGTGAAATATTTACTCTCAAGATTTTATAAAATATTTCAAGTACTTTGATGTGTGGTTTGGAATTCAAGTTTTACGAAAAAAGCTGGCCGGGATCTGGCTTAACAAGTCATATATCATAACATATCACTTTCAGTTTGCGATAAAATTTTTTTCGATATCAACGCCATTGTGCTTCATTCTAATATATCTATATTGAACGCATTGACTTTCATACGTGAAAATAGATTCAATAAAAACTAGAAATTCCAACAAAAATATTCGATATTTTTTTTCAAAAAAGATCTTCTTGCTGTGTTTCTATGTTTTTGAAAATTTGTTTTTTCGTTTAATTTTACTTTCTTGTTCAGCATTATTTAACGCAATCAAACGTCTTTGATGTAATATGAATGTACTCGATTTGTTGAGCGCTTAGTTTGTCCCGTAATTAAATTTACTGTAGTTTCGATAAAGTTTTCAACACTTTATTTGAAAAGAGGAATAGTTGGTGATCTCTCTTGTACAGTATTCAGCCATCGAAAATGAAAAGTCGTTCAGGTGGAAGACATTTCCATATAAATCCGCATCTTACTGCCACTTGTACCACTTTTGGCTTCTGTGTCGACGAGTAGCTCGTAACGGGGCTTAAACTGATCTCAAAATTCCTTTCATCGTTCTGTCGACTTACATAAGCTCCTGCGTCAAGCAAGATTGAGAGAACTCCTCTTGTAATACAGAGGTCTTATTAGCGCGTCGCGATGCAGAGACTCGTAAAATTTAGGACGTCTCTAGTCTTACCAAGGTCTGCACGATATATCTCACTGATGGGACTTCGGGGAACAATTATTGCTATCCTGGTCCCTTCCGCTGTTATTCTAGTCTTCTCCACGATGAATTCATTGAAGACTTTATCGCTGCGTCATCCGCTGTGACTTCTGATTTGACAAGAACGTAGAGATCTTTGGTAAAGCGAAGTGATACTCGAAGCAATGCATGTGTCAATACACTGATTACCGATTTGTGTAACCGATAACTTTTTGCAAATCTTGTTTTTTAAATAACATATGGGCAGTTAGATTTTTATTTTTATTCAATAGTTTTTTGCAAAATTAAGATTAAGGATTAATACAAAACGTTACTATTTTTGGTTTCGCGATTGATGTTTCGAAATAATGTTAAGAAAAAAATATACATATATACATATGTTTATTAATTTAAAGTTGCACAGTTTTTCATTAAGAATATTACGTTACCTGATGGAGATTGTAATACAAGCAGTAGAATTGAGATACGGCGTGGATATATTACGCTTTCACAAGCGTAATATTAAATACTCGCGGTTAATTTATATTTGTTCCATGTACACGTTAACATTTTACTATGTGAGTGGTACAATCTATGTACACAAGTATGACAATTCCAGGATAATAAATTAATGCTCCCTCAAGAGAGCAGCGAAGTGGTAAAAGCCTCACGCGTCGCAAATTGCTGGTTCTCATTATTATTGCTGCTGACCATGGCTAACATCCTCTATTCTGTATCCCAGTGAATGTGGCAGCGCAGCGTTATTATGACGACCTGCGTTAAGCTAATGATAACTATGCTATATGCACTAACGAGCTTTAGTGTTTCCGAACCTGACCTAACTTACTCAGCTATCAAGACGACTGATATCTGTTTATCACACTAATAAGTTTAATTTTCATAGACATGACGTAAACTTGTAAAACAACGCCAATAATTGTCGACACAAAATTAGATGATTACCGCATAAGTAATTATTGCATTAATTTGCGTACTCCTGCAATGATGCATTTTCTTGTATTTCGCCTTTGTTATATTATTCTCGCTTGTTGTGGTGTTCTAATATATCCACGTAGATTAAAGCTTCGGTGTACCGACTCAAAGTAAATTTAACCCGCATTTACGGCAAGCTGTACCGCGAAATTGGCGTTAAATTACTGTAATTAATTGCCACGAATAAGCTACACCTTAGCCGTATCCGTCATTACTGTTCCTATATCTAGAAAACTTATTTTTTTATAAATTAATGATATAAGTAATAGTAATGAAGTACATAAAGTTGGAATCAAGTTAGAATCGCGTGATATGATTAATTAATATTTTTCTTGAACTCTTCTTTGCATGAGAAAATTGATTTATCTTAAAAAGTTTTGGACTCTTGTTATAACAAACCAATAAAAGTCGTGAAACGCAGTTTACATAAATGTACATTATCGTCCTTCAATTCGCTAAAATTTTTATATTGATTAAACATTTGTAAATAAGTATTGGTTGAGTTTAACAGAGAAAACAACTGTCCAACTGTTGTAAAATTCTTTATCATGATTGGTTTATACATTTAGATCCAGTGAGAAACTAAGGACAAGACCCATCATGTTAAAGAATTGTACAAGGGTTTCAAAGCTGTTTTTTCTGCTGAATACAGTCAATATATATGGATTAGGAACGTTATTTCACAATAGTAACGAGTTACTTTCTATAATATAAAAAATCTGGAGACACGGTAGTGTCTCGGCGTTAAGCCAAGCGCAGTGACACTGCCGTGCCTCCTTTATGCGAACCGGCGAGTTGCGGGGACTTAAGATTATCGGATCTCAATAACGGCTGAACTGATCAAGTTCTATATATGCTCAATCGATAGCTACCGTTCGGACGTATAATTAAGTGCTTTTATTTTAACAGTAACGATAACGCATTATTTCATAAAAATAACGCGTTACTATTACCGTTACTTTTTGTAAAACGTAACTCATTACTGTTACTTAGAAAATAACGATTTGTTGTTTTTTCGTTACTTTTTTGTCATATTAAAGTATGATATTAGATTTAAAAATTACATTATTTATAATAATAATCAATATTAATAGTGAAAATCAATATTAAAATGTAAAATTCTAAGCTAGCCCGTATATAGCAAGCTTTTTTATTTATATTAAACTTTTATATCTAATAAATTTTCGATAATTCTTTATATTAATGTTTTTATTTTTAATATATCTTATCTTTAGAAACTTACATAATTTACAAATGCAGATTTTATTAAAAATTTTTATTAAATGTTATTTTTAAACATTAACGTCATAATTTAGAATAGTGCATTCTTATATTCACTGCCAATATGAAAACTTACAGTTTACGTTTTATATATATACATATATATATATATACTACAGATTTTCAATATTGACAGTGACTATCAGAATACAGTCTAAAATATAAAGTACAAAACATTTTTTGATATTTAAATTTCTACTATAAAATATTTCTAACCAATTATAAAAATAAAACGATCTATTGAATTATCATAAAGATAATAAGTGATTGAAGTGACAATAAAAGTAACAACTGAATTCGTTACCGTTACCTTAAAAATACAACGACGTTACCGTTACCATTACGGACAGAAAAAAAGTAACGAAAATGATAATAGCGTTACGAGTTGCGCAATTTACTTCTTAACTCTATATATGAGCTGTATGTATGAGCTGATATGTATAACAGAATAAATTTCGCAGTCATAAAAATTGATGCCCATGTTACTAAACAATTTACTCATTTGTATCGTGGTAATTTAAAAATTGCTTTCTATTTGAATGCCATTGTTAATACTGAATATAACGTTTTAATACTTTTTGCGTTAGGGAAAATGATATTTTTCCGTAATACTTCGCGCTTAATGTTGCACCAGCGGCAATAGCGGTGGAAGCTCACAACCGCATCTTCTCCGTCTCCCACATTTTCTCCGTTCCATTATACGTGGACGCGGGTCATAATGTATTCGCTCGCTTTAAAGCATCATGAGCGTTCCGCGCGCACGAACGCGCCGGTCACCAGGCGCCAACGCCAAGAACGGGTATAACCCGTTGCGGCATGTACTGCCGCAGAATTGGTGTTAAATTACAATTATTAATTGCAGTAAACAAGCTACATCGCAGCCCACCACTTCGCTCGCTTATGTAGTCGCGTCATTTGCCTTTAATTCAGTGAACGGACCGGTGCTATGCGAGGTTCCAGATTATTATACGGAAATTTTCCGGCGAAATGACGGAAATTATTTTAAAACGGGGCTAGCAAGAGTTCACGAGACGTTCACCGTGTTTTCCTCGCGCAGAGTGTCTCAGTAAATATTCTGCAGGTTAATTTACTAACTGACGTTCTTAAAACAGTTTATTGATCAGCTTGAAGAAATTTTCTTGGGACATCTTAAAACTTTTAAGTCCTGGGCTTTCTTAAAAGCTTTAGGCTTTTTTAAGAAAGAAAGTAAAGATATACGAGACTGAATAGAAATTAAAAATACTGATGTTTTTAACTCCTTTTTCAAAAAAATTGAAACATATTAGTTGAGTATGGTTAAACGTAATTTACATCTCTCTCTCTCTCTCTCTTTCTCTCTCTCTCTTTCTCTGCCGCTAAGATATAATACCACGTATTTATAGAAGTTGAATTTTACAAGTCTATTATAAAAGCTTTTAAAGTTAAGAGTATAATAAATATTGCCTATTTTTTACATTTTATATTTTAAAATTATAAACACATTCGTGGGAATTCAATATACAGTGTGATCATTAGTGTCTAAACTAAATGGTTACTATTTGCAACGAGTAGATCGAACAAATGAAACGCCATATTGTAGAGGAAATTTCATTTAAACCGTTTACAAGCTAATTTATAAGTGTACAAGCCAGTTTATAAGTGTCAACATGTACATATGAACTATTGAAGGAAAAGGATTCAAAAATTAAAAAATTTATCCTAACAAAATTGCGTTTCATTTATTTTGTTGGGCTTACATGCGAAATAATAACTATTTAGACACAATCCTAATTTAGGTCACTTTGTACATTTAGGTTTTGATTGGAAAAGAATGTAATAAAAAATTATATCTCGTGGCTTTTAGGCATATAGACTTATATACGATTGCATAATTTTGCATGATCCACGATTGCCACTCGTAAAATTGTCAATTGATTGATGTCATTTCTCAAAATATCATATATATCTCCACATTTTATCTCGAAACGTATTTCGCGATCGCCTCGCGCAACGTAACTATTTTATGTCGCGAATTCACGAGCATACTCCTAGTGCGGGGCACGAGGTTTATTGCAAGCGCGGCGACGCATGTACAATGAAAAATGGGCAATACCGTGTAAGCACGATAACGATTGCATATCACTTACAACGATCGGTAGCATTTCATTCCGACTCGATACACAACGTGCGTAAATGCAACGTTATTACTGATAGGTATTAACCACTGCGCTCGCACACATCTTGAAGCGGATTTATTTGCCATCACACATAACGTTTACGTATACATTTTGATCCGATCAACGCTTATCCATGCTCTTATATACGTACATTTAGAACGGGCGCTCTGGAAGCCATCGCATAAATTCGTATGAACTTAGTCTGAATGCAATGCGCGTAGAATGCGCGGAATAGGATGCCACGAGAATTCTTGAGGGATAAGATGCATCGAATGATTTCGCATTTTCCGCATTTATGCACTCGTAAATGAGCCGTTGAATATATAATAAAATCCAGTCTGCTCGTTGCAGCATCTTTCCGTAATTTCATATAAAAACATGAGATACTTATATACTTGATATCATTAAATAATTACAAGTTGTAATTATAGTTGGATAGGTCTAGATTTTACTTTTTTTATATAATTTTTTGCTCATGAAACATGCATGACTCTCCGTCTCAAATTTCAGTCAATCACAGGCTTTTAACGGAAACCAATATCGACGCGGAAATGATTTTATCGCGATTCTCATCGTCGACGGATTCTTTCCTTATATCGGCAATCTTGTACAAAACGGCGTACCTCTATGTATATTTGATGTGTCGCTGATGGAGTCCATTACACAGCGAGCAGACTTCGAAATCTCTTTTTCCGTTCCAGTTCCGAGGTCGGTGTTACGGGAGCAATTTGAGGGCGGTATCGAGCCGGACGAGGCAGTGATGCAGGAGTTCGAGGAAGGATTCGACAGGGCGGACTTCAGGGCTGAATTCAGCCCCAGTCCAAATCTCGAAGGACCGCAGCCGCCACCACGCGACAACGTCTCTAGAAATTTTCCGACCGTTAGCTCATCTCCACCTCGCGCACGGACCAACAACGACGGTGAGTTCTATCTAACGCTTTGCTTCTTCGTCTTGTTTAAGATAAGTGCATGTGATATTATATCAAATTCTACTGCATGTATTATATGTATGTATATATATATATATTTCTAACGTTTTACATTTCATACGAGAGCAAGATAATAATAAGTCAGTGATAATAAATCACACATTTTAATGCTTAAATAGGTTTTAGATATTTTCTATACGATTTTATTCTTGTACATGGAGGAAAATTCTTTTTGGAGAAATGTAATCACATATTTTTACATTAATATAGAGAATATATAGTTGGGACCAGTACAAGAAGTACTCTCACAAATTCATATAAACGTTCTATTTTATTTAATGAAAAGTAAGAAGTAAATTAAAAACAGATTTATTGAAAAAGAATATTTATTTTTATAACAATTTTAATATTTTGTGTTGGTTCTCCTTTTTCTTTTATTTCTTTCTTTCTGGAAGAAAATGCAATAAATTCAGGGTGTTTTTATCTATGGTCAAGGCTGTATATGTATATGTATGTGTACATATGTCCTGTTATATTATTTTATTCCTGAAAATGTAGCAGAATTATTTTTGCGCATGCAAAATTTTTTAACAAGCAAATTGCACTTGAAAGCACTTGAAAATAATATCTATTTTCCATCTATTCCGCAAATAAATATATTCTCTTTATTCCAAGATATTTTAATTTGTAAATGGCATATGAAATTTTTGTATATACACGGAAAAAAAATATTTCTGGTTTACAGCTAATTCTGATTAGCTGAAATTGCATTAGCTACTATAGCTATGAATTTGCTAATACATACAAAGGATTTGCTGCTGTAGCTAATATAAGGACGTGATAGCAAAATATGCATGTCTGTTACAGATCGATTTATTTAGCAATATGAAGTTAGTTGTCACGGTTATCGGATATATCCGTGTAAAAGAAAATTATCTCTACCACAATTAAATATGATTTGCTGAAACTGTACTTGCTACCAAATTGTCTGTTACACAGAAAACATTTGCTGCAATGATCAATACATCGACATAATAGCAAAATGCTTTTCTGTTACAATGATAATATTTAGGTCTCACAGCTAATGAAAATTAGACCTCGCAGATACGATGTTAGGTGTCCATATAATGCTACTGAATTTAGCTGCCATACACTAATCTTTTTTTCCGTGTATGTACGCAAATATTATTATATAATATTTCCGCATGATTGTACTTTTGCATGCTTGTTTTTGCTCGTGATCGATCTGCCTTTGACACACCAACCGACGTGCGTATATATTAAACATTATCAGGCGGAAGTTGCATTCAGGTAATACGCGTGAGTGCTAACGACGATTAGCTAGCTTCCGTGTCGGGATTATGAAAATTTATTTCGGCAAGTTCTCCGCTCCAGAGCTTTATCCGAGCAGTTGATTAATTCTGCTCATTTATAAATAACCGTGTAATTGTATAATTACAAGCGGGTGACGAGGTAAATTATTATTTCCATGACTAATTAATCCCAACGCGAGCGTCGGGACATCAACGTGAGGATCCATTTATACTTTACATTTCACTATGTCTACAACTGCGTTATTACGACGTATAACGCATTTTTACATAATAAAATTATCTTCACATGAATGTGCGTGAAAAATGAAATAATGGAAAGGTGAAGCCAAAAGCAAATGCTTATAACACCCAAAACAATGAACAATAATATAATATTTAATATGTAATATAATAAATTATACTTAAATGACATTTTAACAATTGAACATTCAAATGGAAATTGTAGCTTGAATTTTTTTGTTTTTCTGAGCTGTGCATTAATTTTTTTTTATCGCGGCGCTGACGAGCAGCACGATGAAGAGGCATATTAAAGTCCATTTTTACGTTTTCATTCTTTTCACAGGAGCCAAGAGACATTTCGACGCATTGAAACGTTTTTCTGCTCCTTTTTTTCTTCTACGCTCCTCGTATTGCGTGCTGCATAAAACGCGGAAGCAAAGCGTTCGTCTTAGAGTCACTCTCGCTACCGGAAGTATCCGGATGTACGTAACTTTATATCCTGTATAGTAATGCCCGCAATGAAATTACTTACCAGCCCGTTGAAAAGCACGCCCGGGCAAAGCAACAGTATTCAGCCGCTTTATATTCACTTCGCCTGCAAGCGTTTTCTCTTCTGCTTTTATTTTTCACGCGAATTTGCCAGAAGTGTTATACAGGACTGGCGTTATTAGCATCGCATGCAGCGAATGCACTTTTACGATCACTTATTAACATCTCTCATTAATACTTTCAGCTCCGCATAACTTTTTTATTCGATATTTAAGCCGTGGCGTGTCGCGCCAGTGATGCAGCTCGATGCTCGGCCCGCCACGCATCAGTGACGCGGCTCAGTATTTAGGCCAATGCACTCGAATGAATCATCTCGATATTTATAGTCGAACGCATCTCGAGACGCATTTAAACATTTTCAGTTTGCCACGGCAGAGTTTTTTTCGCTTTTGTCATTACACCTAACTCTGCGAAATACCAGAGTTTTGCAATTATTCATTAGATATTGGATTTCACTGCTAAGACCAACTAATAGAATAAACGGACCGTTTCATCGGTCGAAAGGATGAAACCAACTCATTAAAGCTCGGCGAAATTAGGTAAGTCGATCGGTTCAGAAGTTCGGCTTCAAAGATCGCTTGACCGGGCACAGTCCTGTAATTGGATATGCATTCACTTGAACACTCCTTGCTGACACCTTTGCTTCGTGGTCCGTTGAATCATTCGCTATTGCCTTCGGCTATTCACTTCAGTAGCTTTAGCAAAGTGAAAAGCAATACAGAAAGATATACATTAGAATAGTATAAAGGAAAGGTGCAAAAATAAATAGGGTATAAGAGAATTCATAAAACATCCGTTATTCTATTGAATGGAACATTCAGAATCTGACATTTAATTTTATTGGGTTCCATTTTCACTGACATAAATTATACGTAATGTTGCGCATTCAAATTTTTATGCATTCGTATTACCTTGCCGAGAGAAAATCAAAATATCTACTTCGATATTTCTACAGCCTTTATACGTAATATTCTTATCTACGTATTTATACTTATAGCTAAAACAGGAATTCAGAAGCACATGTCCGAAGATAAAAAATACCGATAAAGCTAAATTAGTTCGAAAGCAGATTAAATGTACCTCATATATCGGCAATTTATTGTATTCAATTCACGTGTAATATATCTATATTACACGTGACGGTAATAAAATATCTTAGGGTACATGATATATGTACATATATAATGTATTGTTATCACATTTTGGTAAATATGTGTGTTCGGGCAAATGAGAAATTCAATCTCGGGACACAATATCGCACTTCGAATATTTATATCCTCGAACTACAATTTAATGCTAGAATATTAATTAAAGGCGCTGAAGATGGAAACACTGTGAATGAAAAAATATAGTACGATAAAAATATTAAAAATAAAAGAACTTTTATAGATTAGATAGTTTTAAACATATGACAAAGAAAGGTAAGGCGACACTCACTATATTAATAAAAAAAAATTATATATCAACTCTTTAAAAAAGAGTTACTGCATTAGAGTCCACGCGACCTTTTTCAGTTAATATCCTAGTAGCGCTGTCAATAACTTTATAAATACCTTCCTTTCTCTAACGTGTTGTTGTTAACCCTTGAGAGCTCTTTTAATTTTAGAAAATGCTGTACCACACGCGTATCCACATGTCAATTAACTACGTACATCTAGGTAATTATTCAGAAAAGAGAAAAATAAATAAATATAGATTAAATAAATTTATAGCAATAAGCATTTGTTAAATATTAATTAATCTTTCGTCTGCAATCTTTTTGACATAAGCGAATTTCATTCTCAAATTCTTTCCTCATTTTTGCTCAAATTCCAATTTTTATTTAATAAAGGTTTTAACATGAGTTAAAAAACTATTTGGTAATGTAATAGAAGTGTTGAAAAGTAATCCTGAATTTTCTCAAATCTTTTCAAATCCTAGAACAGTAAAAAAATGGGTTGGATAAGAAAGATGTAAATGAAACGAATAAAAATATGATTGTAAATAGATTTATAATATTCTAATGTTGGATTATGAAAATATAGTCTTAGTAATGAGAAAATTTAATAGGAGAAAGAGAAATCATTGGCAAATTATTCATTATTAACAAATTATTCTTATAATTGTATTAATGACATAACATGTTGCTAAATTGCACAGTTCACTCGATAATAGGTAGGTATACACTAACTGACTGCAAATTCTAAACAATTTTCCTGAGCGAGAAAGAGGAGACTCACCGTGCTTCCCCCTCGAGTTTTCGAAGGGTTATTCCGGGTTCCAGTTACGTGGCGCGGTTGGTGGCTTTAATGAGTTCGTCGACGAGGTGTGCATAATGCGATGCGCTAAGGGACCCTCATCTCTCATTGTCTTCGCGCGGAGACGCCAACGCGTAATGACTGCGCCGCGTGCGTCGCTTTGATGCCCGCCATAGATTATCGAAATTGCGTTATCGTCGAGCGAAATGAACTTATGTATCTGAACGACATAATTGACTTAACGAGGAAAATGTAATGATTTGTGTCATTAGTGCAGAATGTTAATTATTACGTTTTGGTCTGTTAGATACCACATTCCAGTTATTTCTGTATTTATAAAATATGATAAACGTTATCATAATCGTATATTGTGATAAAATCTTTAATCTTCCATGAATTATTCTGAATTTCACCATTTTTGCCCGTTTCTATCAATGTAGATTAATTTTAATCTCGATTTAATTTACTCTTCATTCTTTTTCTAATTCTTAGAACCAGAAAAAGATGAGAAGAGTTAGTTAAATCGAAATTAAAATTAAACTACATTGACAGGGCATTAATTAGACCACCTGAATTGCTAAGGAACGGTTGTGTTTTTCAAAGAGTTTCTAGGCTTTAAAAGATCTGAAAAAATGCTGTACTCTTTTAACATTTAGGAATATGGTTATGCAATTATATGAGCCGAAACGTTTTTACATTTCTTTGTGCATGTCGAATTTTTGCAAAATCGACAAAATATTCAAAGTAAAAGAATCTGGGTCTTTTCAATTTTCCTTGTGGTCTGCGGAGGATTAAGGCCCGGTTGTTTGATCACACATTAGATAAACTATGTGATCATTTATCTAATGAATAAAAGAGAACGAAAGAGAACCAGTAAACTGAAGTTTATCGAAAAATGGAACTACCCTGTCTAAATATCTTACTTTTAAATATCTAAAGATTTTAAATTAAATCCTTAAATATTTTTAAAAGACATATAGTTAATTAAAAGAAATATAATTTGATTTAGAATTGTTGAAATGCAGCAAAAAATATTCAAAACTGCGTTTTTATTCGTGATAACGAAGCGTAAATAAACTATCAGTTTGTAAGATTAATTTCTCATTAACGTTGATGGCAGAGAAAACAAGAATATAAAAATTCGAATAAAGGAAAATTGATAAAGTTAATTTAGTTTCTAGAGGAAGATAGGCTTAGGGTTATCTCGTGGATTATCTCAAGAAGAAGACAAATTTGCTTGAAATATGATATAAAGGGCGAAGAGTCCTTACCAACCCCGTCGTCCTCGATCAAGGTCCACACGTTCTTCGGTCTTCATCTCCTTCGTTCTCGAGGGAACCCTGGTCACGTGTAAACGCAATCAGACAGCGAGAAGACGATGTTATAATATATAAAAACTTAACGTCCAGTTCGTTCGTTTAGCATTTCTACTGATCTGTATAAATTGGAGAGACAGCAAAGATAGACAATTAAGGTAAAGAATGAAAAATGAGATCGGAACAGGGAGATGAATACACTGGATTAAAGTTTACTATGAAATTTATTATACGTTACGCGAAAGATTCGTGCAACCTGTTCATTAAATAAATATACAGAGATATGTTAAAAATTGCAAATAATAATACAATTAGAACAATAAAGATGAAATGGTTCGTGAAAATGATTAATTGATGTCACGCAAATTCTTTATAGATTTTGTAGGTCGAATAACATATAATGTGCAAACGTACGCAAACGTAATTTACAATACACAAATCATTTTCAGTTATCTCTTTTATTAATCCTTATATTATTACGTCAATTTTAACTCAGAAATTTCCAATAATGGTTTTACTTGTTACTAAATATTCCGAAACTAGGTTACTTAATTTTCCAGCAGAATAATTGAAGCATATATCAATATTTTTTCCTGCATGGTTAATATATTTTATTTTTATTCGAGAAGTAGAAATGGTCAGCTAGAGCTGCACACAATAGAAGTATGAAATTTGCAACCTTCACTTATTCGAGGTACGAACGTTTACCGAATTTCAGCGTTGCAAGATCACATTGGAACCGGCCGATTACGCACGAGGTTCCGTGCTACAAGACCTCTGAATGGAGTACGTGTCGCCATCAGTGCAATATAATTCAGACTTCTAATTAAAAGCGCTCGCACCTGCTCTTTGCTCTCGGCTCTAGTCCGAAATCGTATAATTTCTCAGCTATTCACGCGAATACGCAGCGTTCGTTATATTCGGATTCTGAATTGCAACTCCGTTCGAGTACAAAAGAAATTTCGCTTTTATAATGGTGACTTTGTGTACGTTCCTGAAAACTATCACTGGTGCAGAAAGCGACGTCGACATCGCTTGCCACCGAAAGGCAATAAGCCCACGCATTCCCGAACCTTATTCAATCCCGTAAGGTCGACAGTCTCGCTCGTCTCTCTTCTCGATTTTTCTTATATACTTTGTCTACTCCTAAAAAGTTTCGTCTTATACTTTCGAAATCAATGAATAACTAAACTTGATGTCTTCTCATATAAAAACTTTGATATGTTCTATGTGTACCTATAACGTAACAAATTGTAACCCAATATATCATTACATCTTTAACTTAATTTCGAAATACTATAACTCGACTTAAGTCCTTCAAAGGTCACGGTGCTCATTCACGTATTAATTTTTATCAATATTGTCATTTTTAATATAAAAAATTTTTTTTTATTATTTTTCTTTATAATTCTATTAAATTGGTGTGCATAATGTAACGAGTTATTATTATCATTGTGACACTATCTTATTAGTCTTTGACTATTACTGACTTATTATTTTAATTGTTTATATAAGGATTACTTTACTTTTACGTTTGTAAATTGTCGATCTTGAATAGAAATTATGTTTACTGTATTGGTTATCGAACAATTTCCATTTCTGTGACTTCTTCTCATAAAAGGAATTTTCTGCCTTTTGATCAAAAGCACAATGGACATCTCTGTATTTCACTTATGATTATCTAAAGATGGCTTAAAAAGTGAGCCGTTATATTATATTTTTATTATTAAGATAAATTGTTGTATTTAAATTATTATTGCGTTTCAATCGCTCGATCCATTTACCTTTTTTTTTTTACACATTTATTGTTATTTATTTTTGAATATCAATATAATGAATTTTTTATTATCATCATTTTTATATAATACTTTATTGTGTGTAACAACGTTTATAAAATTTAAACTTTAAAAGGTAAATATTTAGATAACGTTAAAATCGAACATTCCGTACATTCCGTCTACATTTATCGATATGATGTATAAAAACGTGTCGCGCATCTCTTGCATTTTGTGATGATCTGTATTGGCGTTTAAAACTTCCGTCAGGATCAGTTTTTCCTTTGATCAAGATTTCGTCGGGGTCTTTCTACTCGCCATCTACGCAAAAAGGGTTGAAATGGTGATCGTCCATGGGGAAAAGGTTGCGCATCGCGCAGGCGGTGCGGAATATCGGACGCGCCGGATGTGCACCGACCGAGATTAAAGGTGAAAGGGGATGTCGAACTATCGAGGGAAAAAATCTCAGATAAAGTTAATGCCACCTGATAGGCTACGATATGTGAACGATGAAAAACCTGTGAACCTGACTTTGCGTCTGGTAAAGTAATCTCTCTCTCTCTCTCTCTCTCTCTCTCTCCTCTCCCCCCTCTCTTTTTCTCATTAGGTCGATTTCAGCATGGATCGCCGCGGACACGTTTTACTTCGACGGCTTTGCAAACTTTATCGAAGATAGCGTGAATTCTATCGTACCGTTAATTAAAGATAATGACCTCTCCGTTCAAGACATGACTGTACCCTTTTACCCGTTTGTATCTTTGTCAAGTTAGAACAAAATTAAACTTTGCGAATAAATCTTTATATCAATCATTATTGCACTCATATCATATAAGGATAAAGAGAGAAACGATTACTTCGCTTGCAGGAGTGATGAAAATACGGATGCGCTGAATGATGAAATAATCAATATCCTGTTTATACACTTACAAAAATAGAAACATCAATTGAGACTGAATATCGCAAGCACTCGTCTATATTACAAAAAACAAGCGTTTTAAAAATATTACAAATATCGCGGATCAGACAGATGTACAGAATGTAGTGAAAAGAATTTGAAGATGCATCGCGTGCGCATGGAACTATTGGTGAGAAGATTATATAAATCGTGGTCTGACGTCGAAAAGAAAAATCAATTCGAACTTTCTTGCGTCTTATTTTCTTCAGAAAATGCTGACTAAATTTGACACGTTCGATTCCAACTTACCGGCTCGGGTGGAACAAAATATTTGTAAAGTTCTTAAGCGCAGACGAATAGCACGTCTCATAATCTCTCACGGTCGATTAGATCAATGGATTTAATAATTGAGCTTCCCCGTCTAGGCAGAGATAGTGATTAGTAATATCGCGGGAAGAACTGTTCGATATTAAAAATGGAGTTAAATTGACCCGCCGGTAATCGGTATAAGCGGATCGGATTCTTTGATGCACTTTCGCAACTAGAATCGGAAAATGCAAATTGCATCTCAAATCCTATTAGATGGTGGAAAAGTCAATGCTTACGGAACTGTGTAAGCATTTTAATAGCCGCAAAGAAGATTTATACTTGAGTTTTTTTAATTTTTATTTAAAATTTTAATATATTGTACCGATTAAATAGTAATTTATTGTGATGAAAGTAGTTAAGGAAATATTTAAATATCATAAATCACTTTGTTTCATTGACGTGATAGAAACAAAACGGATAAACTTGATATTTTTAATACAAACATTCTGGATTACGTGTGTAGTAGTTTGATAAAACACGTTTAAAACTCTCGTTGAAAATGTTATTTAATTTAACAGCAAATTAGAATAATAAATAAATTTAAATAACTTTCTCGAATTTTTTGGAAAATTTAATTTCGCACAGAAACTGTTTTCGCATGTTTATATTAAATATATACACGTGAATGCACATTTAAATTTGTGAATTAATACAGAGTTTTTGTCGCATCTAATTCTATGTTTAATTACGCAATAATTCAACAATCAGTCTAATGTTAATTGCTCGAGAATGCTCACTTACATCGATTTTTTGCTAATGATCATTTAAATTTAACTGTTATACGTAACACCGCGTAGCGTGATAAACGGATATTGTGTAAATGTGATGTTACATTTTAAGCGACAATGAAGAAACCGTCAGAATTGTGCTACCGACACAGACAAATGAGAATCGGCGCATATTTCGTCGTTAGTAAAGATAAGAAACGGCACGTTTCGCGCGTTAGGGTAGCAGCTATTCCCGTACATTAACCAGCAAACAATGATAGAACTTAACGTTGAAATTGGATGGCTTTAATCGAGTGGAATGTCTGAGGACAATCTTAAGTTATCGTGTTTCGCCGTTGCCTTGACATAACTAATTAAACTGAATCGTGTTAGCTCATCGTAGGATAGTGCACCCTTGTTTCTCGAGCATAATCTACAACTCTTTACTCAGTTCTTCATATTTTAACTGTAACACGGAAAATGTGAGAATGGGACACAATTAATGAGTCATGTCTTAAATTATAAATTATAAATGTAAAGTTACATTGTAATTTTTAGTATCATCAAGGGAAATATATCAAGTAGATTTTCAGTGGAAATAGAAAGAGGAAGCAGAAGAAAGAGGAGGAAGAGGGAAAAAATAGAAAGAGATAGACATAGGAAACAAATAAAATGATAATTCTTGCTAAAATCAATGAGACTGAAGAAAGTAGGTTACTATGGCTCATTAAATAGCGTTTGTAAGCTCGCATTGGCAAGCTGTACAGCAAGAGTATAATACGACGCCAGGTAGAACAAAATCGCTTAAGTAAAAGTTACACAGCTTGATGAGAGCTTTCAGAGCACGTAAAACTTTACTTTCCCTTCTATTTACATTTTTAACTTGCTGGCCGACCCAGCGGACTCTATGCCGTAGCCTTTTAACTCCGGCTCTCTAAGATAAAGATCCTCTCTTATCGTCAAAACGGAATAAAATTTGGTTTTATTCCTCAGTTCTTTTCTCTTTGTTCGCTGCGAAATTTTTCCTCCTAATTTTTGCCATTGTAAAATTTATTCTACAGAAGACTCAGCTAGAATTATTTTTACAATAATGTAAAAGAGAAGACATTCAATCTCATAATGTAACTTTCAAATTTTAATTGCAATTGTTCATATTGTATTTCGATAAGTTGTATAGTTTTAATGATAGACACAGCCAATAATAGGATATTTAAAAAATTAATAATTATATAAAGAACGATTATAATTTCTTTCAAAGAAATATTGAAATTTGATGTTTTACGCGCGCGCGCGCAATGAGAAAATATTTCTATCTCATTTTTTCGAAATTTTTTAAAAGTACACTTTTTTCAAGATGGAGAAATTGTTTCTCTATTTCAGATGCTTTTATTCGTAAACATTATATACCCGATAATAACTAATTTTCTAGCCGTTAAACGAGTTTAACGGAACAATCGTCAACAACGAAGTCAATGTCAATCAGTTATAATAAAGTCGTACATAGTATTTAATAAGTTTGGTGACTGTTCTCTCTCGCCTCCAAACTAGGTGGAAAGCTGTCGATGCAAAAGCAATTATCGAACAGCTGTCACGACATCAATACCTACCGCGTGAACTATTTTGAAGTGAAACTTTTAAGTTCGTAAAGGGAAATTGTTGATCCTCGTATCGAATTCTTATCACAAACTTAACAAACTAACTTAAGCGATGAAATTGATTAGAATCTTAACTACTATTATGTTAACTACAATAATTTCTTCTTTGTAACTGTGACCGTTGTTGTACTTAATGTAATATTGTATCATGCCTACAGTAAAAAGTTACTCGTTAATTGTTGTTAATTGTTGCCTTTCCAGCAATTAAAAGGATAAAAGAAAATTAATAAATAATTCAATTAAAAATCACAGTTATAAAATGACAATAACTTTAGTTATTTTGTTAATTGAAAAATCGGCCAACAGGAAATGACTCTTGTGACTGTTTTAAGACACAAATGGCGGATTTCCAGTTGAAAATCTTTCATTGTAGTAATGTAAGATATTGAGTACAGATATACGAATATCTCGTTTCTCGGGTAAACAAGAGTGATAAGAACATTTACAGACTTAGTCAATTTGAAGAGCGAAATATCTTGCAGTTGATCTCTCACGAACACGAAGTGTCCTTTGCTAGTCTCTACGCAAACTTTGAGGCACGATTAATAGCTGCTGTTAGTGATTGATGTTGACATTAGTATACCAGGGCTGGGAGCGATATGACTATTTCGTTAAGGGTTGCTCCGCCAATGATCGATTCACAGTCAATATACTAACACCAGGACGAGCCGTCGAATGTCGATTAGATGGCAGTTCCCTCGAATTTTAGTTAACTTGCAGTGTAACAGAGATCGAGCTCTCGCTTTACGAGCTTAACGCCATGCGATGCTTTATTGCCCCTAAGCGTCGTTGTCCAGTGCGTTTTAGTAGTGGATTTACACCCAGGTTTTCTATCAACGCAGATTTATGAGGCGCTCGTTTGATTACTTCGTAATGAAGTGATAAATCTTTTCTCGAAGTTGCAATTAATCAAGGAAGCTACGTGTGTGTATTGTATGAATGAATCTCATTAAACGGAATCTTGCAAATTTAAATCTTGTAAAACAAATATTAATTTGCGAGTAATGATCTTTTATTTATTGTTAGATTGATGAAATAATTTTTTTTTTTTTAATTAAATTAAACAATTATTTAATGATAGTTGAATATTTAATATTAATTTCTTAATTTTTTTTTAAATATATACATACATTGTTGAGACGTTAGAACATTAAGTATGTAATATTGTATATTCTTATGCATTATGAAACGTACGTTAATTTATTCAAACATTTTGCATAACAGTGTAAAGAGAAAATAAAAATTTCATTATTATTCTTTTAATTTTCTTTTTTAATTATTCTTTGAAAAATTATTGGAAAATATGTATGTATATTATATTTTTTTATTTTTTCTTTAATACTCCTCGACAAAATTGGGAACAAAGTTTTCTACTCTATTCGTCACAAATTGGATCGTAAAGATGGTTGTCATCTTTCCAATTTTCAACTGGAGATCCCGATCTTTTTGCATGAATTTCTGACCCTCCTTCGGAAAAATCTTCGACTGATGCTCTGAATTTTGATGACTTTTTTACGAAGAAATGGTAGTGTAGAAATGACGGCAATAAGAATTTTTATGAATCTTATTGACGGTACACAATCAAATGACATGAAAGAATAGCAGTCAACTGGAGTTTCCTTCAGTTTTGAAAAAAAATAGACAACAGGCTTAAACTTGATCGCTTCTTAGAGAAAAGAACAGACTGTATATTGTGCCAAATGTTTCCACCGTTTCCTCTTCCTTTTGAAAATCGATTTATCTGAAAGTGGCTTTACGTGGTCGTAAAGCTTGACCTCGAGATTGTACGTAATAAATTAACACGTATACATACATCACAGCTGTCGTAAAGTGTTCATTTCTCGCGTGTGAACAGGTGGCGGCGCTAGTCGTGTGATTCTTTCGATCACAGTGCACGTAGCTCGCGCGACTCGCGGACGTGCAATGGAATGTAGTTCGTGTATGGCTCGCATTAGCGACAGTATATAACGTTTTCACAGCGAGACTGACGAGAAATTATTTCGCCGTGGAATAAAAATATTTGCGCAATAAAAGCAACGGCATTCGTTCCTATTTTATCTGTGATAACTTTTCGGCTTTGTCACGTCTCGTTCGCCGATGCGCGGAAACACGCTCAGCCACGTTGCAGAATTTTATATAAAACGCTTTCCACCTTTTCTGAAATGACAGACACATATGTTTATCGTTTTGCGCTACAAATGTGTAGAATATATAATTTTTCGTACGAAACGAAATTACGTTTTGCGAATTTGAGGGATTATTTACAGCATGAATATTACTTTTGTATCTTTTAGTATACACGTGATTTGGGCTTGCAAATTTATTCTAATACACTTTCACAATTTGAGACACGCTGTTACAATAATTTTCAATCCTATTACAATTAACAAATTAATTCCCGATAATACGTGTTTTTCCATGTATACAGATTACGTTTAACATCACAACGTCATTCTGTGATGTCGATTAATATTACTGTACCGCCGAAAATATCAATTTTTAATCGCCATATTGTGCGCAACGAAGATTATTTTTGGCGATAAACCGTAAGTAGTTTATACATCTATTTAATTAAAAATGGTAGCTCTATTTTTAATGTAATATGATGTTATGTTAAAAGCTGCCGAAAAAACGCCAAACTGCGAGTGAACATGTAGCTTTGCTTGCACTGCATACTTTATGAAGAATAAAATATGAAATGCGCGGTACTGCGATTAAACTTTTATGGGCAATCGATTGCCATCTCGAGCGAAAGGCACGGATTTCGCGCGAATATTACCCATAATTTTCAACAAAATGTTTAAAATTAGTCAGCTACCAAATTCTCTTTTATTCGTACAATATTTTTTATCTCGTTTTACATTTATTGTCGCTATTTTGATGGTCGATATCCTTTATGAAATACATTTAATTTCCTCATCACGGTTTGTAGAAAAATTATTACTTTAATATCAATTACACGAAGTTATAATCGATCATCATTTTTATTAGGTCGTTTAATGTGTAAAAGCAGTCACGCTATTACTTTTTTAAAATTCGAAATTGTATAGTGGGGAAAGAGGAAGCATGAATTATGAATCAAAGAGCTGAATCACAGTCCGTTAGTTTAAATATATTCATAATACTGAATATACTATACTCGTAGTTAATTTCCTTTGGCGAAATAATTAACCGACTTAGACTGAAATTATATATCCGTGTTACTTACTATGAGATACAAATATAATTACATAACTCTGTGTTTGAAGACTCACGTCAGACACAGCTATTATCTAGTCGACTAAGTAAATTCGTCTGAAGACATAAGAACATAATTTTCAATGTAATAATTACGCTATACTACGTACATATCTTCTGCAAAACACTTCTGATAAGATAAAAGAAAAAAATCACAAGGTCAAATTACGTTCCTATTTCTGTACTTGTAATTTGGCATAATTTAAAAGACGCCTCATAGAAATTATTTGCAGTCTATTACGTTTCATCTTTGCATTTCTTATCTTTGCTTATCATATTAAGAACACTAATAAAAGTATCATCAACACTATTCTAGTCGAATTTCATTAAGCAATTAAAAGACATGGCTATTAAAAACATGCCTGTAAAAACGGTTTCTAAACAAACCTTTATATTCTTCAAAGTAGGTAATACGCGTTATGATTATATTATGCCATCATATGCACTGAAAAAGAGTCTGATTTCATTAATTGAAATTCTGGTTAAAAATGGATAAATCAGAGTTTTTGGCTGAATTTATTATAATTCTGGCTACAACCAGAATTCTGATTGATACGATTAAAATTTTCTGATTCGTTCTCTTATTTTTATTTGCGAGAAATCTCTCTCTATACGGAAAAAACTATTTTGTTGAATGAAGTATTTCTAAAAATTTAGTTAGACATGAAATAATTTAATAAGATTCGAAAATAATTTGATTTATCAAAAAATTATGTATAAAGTTTAAGCTACTAGAACGTCAAAACTTTTTACAACATTATTCATTATACTTGAACTTTCTACGTAATTATTTTAAAGATTCAATAAAATTAGTCCATCTACCTAAATTTTTAGATACTTCAATAAAATCGTTCTTTCCGCATGTAATTATCATAAAAGTACTATGATTCTTTAAATCAAATTCGTTATGTATATTTTATAACTAAATGCGATTTGAGACCCTAAATACTGAAAACTCGCGAGACGGGATAGCAATGGCATTTCCGCGACGTCGTCGGCTAATTGTAAGCATTCCCAAGTCGCTAATTAGAAAACTAGAAACTGCGAACGTTATCTCGCACGGGAGAGATAGTAAGCTTGGCGGAACAACGCGGCCGGAAGAACTAGGAACCATATTGTTTGAATTATAATGTAAATAACTCGAAGCTAAGACATTACTGAGCCCTACGGAAACTTTCCAATGAACATACTGATTCTAAGCTATTTCGTATACAGTGTATTAACAACATGAATGCACTGAGAAAATATTCCATTATATTATGTAATGGAATGTGAAACAAAATTTTATTAAATCTATATATTTCATTTCTTAAAATTGGAATTTTGAAAGAGAATTAATCATACAATCTCAAAATATAATTGATTATGAGAAATGCACAAATTTGATAAGTGTGTCTGAACATCGCGATGTGCTGATTCTTTCTTTGGTTTTATCATGTCAGCGAAACTGCTTTGTGAGACTCGTCGTGTCCGCGTAATTCGTTACCTTTAAATCCGCTTGGATCAGTTACTTCTATAACGAAGTATAAGTGTCGGATGCTTGCTGTGTACAGAACAGAACGAAATGATATGGTAAGAAACTGCGAACGCGATTATCTCACTTGGAAGAAACAGTAATCTTACCTATATAATTAATTATACCTACAATTTATTTTCCTTTAGAATTCGAATTTTACAAAGTAAAAAATAGATTCAATAAAATTGTCTTTTACATTCCATTAAACTATGAAATATTTTCAGTACATGGAATCAAAATCTTTTTTTAAATAACTTGAATATGTTCTATAATTACTTATAGGCAGTATCAACGTTTAGCAACTTTACAGACAGTGTTTTTAAAGAATTCTGTCTTTGCTTTGTTATAAAGTTTTAGAATTTGAGTCGCTGCAATTTCATATATAATAAAAATTAAAACTTACAACGAATTGAAATAAGTGGTGGATTCTTGCATATCTACATTTTATACATATAATATTCCGTTAGTATCCAATGACAAAGCATGGACTATATATATTCATCCCTATTTTATATATTTTATTCCGGTCTTCCATTTCCATTGACGTTCGGAGATGCTATGTGGTTATTTTCTGAAAAATAACTCAGGCGAAAAGTAAGTCAGAATCCGGAAGACCGTGAAGCATTATAAGAGTACAATGTGCCATTTAAGTTTCGCGATCCGTGGAGAGACACAGGATGGAACGACTTATCCTAGGAAATTCTTCATTTTAGACTTCGAATTTTGTTCGAGTAGGCACAAAAAATCATAAATTTGAACGATAATTGAATGACGAATGATTCAGTAATCTTGATCTTTAAATTGTAATTTTTGTGAAAATAATGGTATTCAGAGTGATGAGAGCTGCACCGAACAGCTCCCATGATTCATTCGGTAGGGGACTATTAGAGGTGTTATGATATAATCAATCATTCACGCTGTGGAAGTTTGCCGGAAAAACATATTTGCATTATGCACACATATGCAGATACACATACATCGGGTCACGCAACATTTACTAAAACTTAATGAAACATTACAAAAAAGTTATTACATTCTTCATTACTACTCTAAATTGCAAATTGATATTTGCATCAAGTTATTTATTCCGTAAACTTTAATTAATGACATGTTAATCTTATTTAAAATACATAATAACATAATGTTGGCAAATTAAAATAGATCTATTCAAAGTGGTATAGTAATTTAGATGTTATTAGATTTGTAGAAAATTGAAATTTGAATTTTACTTTGAAGTTGTAAACGATAAATTTTCATACACATCAGATCCATTCTGATTACAATCGCAGAATATTATACAATGTTTGTTTAATATGTTATTTATAGTATTTTTGACGTAAATAGACAGCTGTACGTTGCTTCAATCTTGCATTAAACGCTGCGAAAAAACATCGCATTTAATGGAAAATATCGATCATACCTTTGTTGTAAATAACACAGTGACTAATTATTATTTCATCGCTGATATTTTTTGTCTTGTTATATTATAATTATGTAATTAACATATTTCATATTATAGTACGAAAAATTGTGTGTTTTATACTACAATAATCTATTTTGTACAAAATTTCCAAACACGCTCTGAAATTTCCCTAATACGAAAACACGTTTGAAATACTAATAATACACACTATTCTATTTCTTATGAAACATTTTCCTATCGTCGCTGTAAAATTGCTACATAATTTATGCAACATTCTAATGCTTTCTTTCTTCGTTCGAATTCCGATCTTGAAATCAATATATAATTTTGGTGAATCTTGCTTTTATTGGAGACCCATGAAAACGCTCTTACAAAGGACTTGTCACAACTATCCGGAACATCAATTCGATTCCTCTTGAAATATGTTGTTAAAAACAAAATCTAAGAGACATGCATTTTTTTATATCGGTCTAATTTCAGACGTAAGGAGTGAAACAACCTCTTAAAATAAATATAGGGGATAGGGGTATTTTCAAAATTTTAGATTTTCGAAAAATATTTAAAAAATACGTGTCTTTTAGATTTTTGTGTTTAACAACATATTTCAGGGAGAATTGAATCGCTTCCGAAGAGTTGTAAACGTCCCTTGTTAATTTCTTTGTGAACAGTGAAAATAACAGTAGTTTCTTTTATATCAGTACTTAGCATCGAAAATTAGATTCACCAAAATTATAACAGTCTCAATATCCAAGCTTGGACTCTTGCAATTGGTGCAAACTGCCATTCCCTCACGTTTGTTTCTCGCGTGCACAGTGGACGCGCGGTTGAACATGTTAAAGTCGCTCAGTATCGGAGCGAAAGATTTACCCTTACCGCCTTTACCACCCACGGTTATCCAGGCGAGTTCAATGGCGAGCGACAACGGGGTTGGTAATGCCGTATCCACGAATGCCAGCGCATCCGGAAATTGTACTACCGTCATCTACGCGTTTCCGGAAGAGGATCACTTAGTGGTGGGATATCTAAATGAATGGATCAATGCCTATTCCTTCATAACGAGTAAGTACATCATCGGTCGCTCGTTACTTTCAGCTGATAAAACATCGGTAAACAGCTGTTTCTATCGATTCCGACGACTCTTACCAGGGTTGGATACGATAGGGTAGTTTACCCCATGAGGGCAAATGTTAGCGAAAGATATTTTTCCTTGTAGCTGCCTGAGTATCTTGTAACACATGCACGTAAAGAAATTTTGATTCTTGATGAATTAAGATTGAATAGCTCAATTTTGGATGTTGAAACATACTTTATTTTTTATTATTGCATCTCAATTATTACGTTGATCTTGTTTATGGCATCCAAAATCGAACTAATCGAAATTTGTATTTTGGTCTCTCGACATTCGAAAACTCGACATTGAATCCGGAATGATATATGCAACTGCTGATTGATCGCAACTAGCAAATGTGAGCATTGTGTGTTTGACGTTGTATTGTTTCTAGTAGTAATAATTAGAACCGCATGTTGATTGGTTTTTTCTTTTGTTTCATAGTTTCTGAATGTTATTCGACTGTCATGTTGGATACGTATACATAGACAATTATTTACATAAACAATATAGATTTACAACTGCAGGACAAAAGCAGATTGTTAAACGAACAAAAATGAATTAAAAAAGAAATAATGTGTTTTTCTCTTTTATATATTATTGATAATGCTTGAATCTGCTGCTGTCGATATTTTACAGAGAAGAGAGAAGAAAAGAAAGGAAGTTAAGTTTATTTAACATGATTTCTGCAGACAACCAAGAAAAGTTCTACCTCTACATTATTGTATCGGTCAGTGCCGGTATTCTGCTCTTTCTGGGATTGGTTATTGGCCGTCTATTAATCAGCCGACATCGCGCCAAGAGGGATGCAAAATTCCATGCGAATAATGAGGCCCTCCCGAATGGATTCACTGACGATATTTCCGAGATTGATGCCGACATCGATCTCACCACGCCGGTCGCAGTACCAATGCAAGACACAAGGTAAATCTCTCTTTTCAATTTTCGACAAGAAAAATATTAACTCCCTTCTGTTATGTGAATTAATAAAATTGTTTTAATATAAGTTTTTTCACTCTTATTTAGACCTAAAATAACTAATTATTTTAGATATCATTCATTTGTTACAATAACGACATAATTTAAAAACAAAATTTCTCAGAAAATGAGTTTGAAAATGTTTTAAAAATATTTTAAAATTTTATAATATTAATTTTGAAATACAATTTTGGTGTAATTGATTGTAGAAAAATAAAAGTATATCTTTTTAAAATATGTTTTTCTTTTTTTCTTTATGTTACTTTATGTTTCTGTTTTTTTTATAAGTAACTGAAAAATAATAATTGGAGATTGCAATCAAAAGTGTCTATTCGAAATTTAAATATGTTAAATATAATTAGAAATTTGTGAACAATTTTAATCTTAAATATTTTTTGTTCATTTATTTTACTTTTGAAAATAGGAGAGACAGTCCTGAAAATTTTACTATAATTTTATCTTTTTGCGGAACTATTAATTATGTATTCTAATTATATTCTTTATATTGTAGGTTGCCCGAAACGCAGTTAGCCGAGAGACTTCACGGCGAACGTTATTATGCCGATACGAGGATACCTTTATCGCCGACAAGCATTCACGCCACGTCGGTATCTCACGCAACCAACACGGGGATGCGCGTTGACCTTGGGAACCACATGGTTGGCACAGATAATCTTCACACGATCCTCCGCACGGAAAATCCCCGAAACCTCAACAGCAAAAGCTATTACTATGGCTGACAAGAGGAAGGGGTTGTCCCGCGCGAGGGACGACCCCCATCCTTGAGTCCGGTACCGGAAGTTAGCACGCGAAAATATTGCTTTTAATTGACAAAACGGTACGGCAGAGACGGACACGCTGTGCCAAACCGCTGTAAATTACGTTGAAGATGTTGAACTAATTATTATTTGTTGCGCCGAATTGTGGTACATATTGTGACAATGCGATCTCAAATTTATCAGTCGTTGGATGCCAATAATAAGCGTCTGTCGATGTTTGTTAAAATAGACTTGTATATCTATAAACGTGTCGTCCATTCCGAGAATTTGAAAAAATTCTCGATTAGAAGTATAATCCTAATCATCAACAAAATGGTATGGAAAAGGAGCAAGCATAATATATGTATAATTAGCATTGCCTTGTTGCGATATTGCAATGAGAACAATGTGGATCGATTTGTAAATGTGTATAAGAAGGCTCGAGTGGTTTCTTTGAATAGGACTGGAATACCTTTAAGGACCACCGCAAGCATTTACGTTGAACTGTTCGTTTAAGCGACAGTTACAGGAAAGAAATAAAATGCATCATGCAATCAGACACGTGACAGTATTCATTGAATATTGTCACTCTTCCGAATACAAATCGGAAAGTAGACATATAATGAGGATATTTATTTCTTGGATTATTAAACTGTAAAATCGATGGATTCAGTTTTATTGTTTAGGTAGACATATCTTATGGAAACTGTGTTATCGACCTCGTCGACTCACGATTAACTCATTGTATACCTTATACTGACTGTATACTCAACTGTATACCTACGGAAGAAACTCACCAAGTGAGTTTCATGGAGCATATCGATAACCTGTCGGTAACCATTTCGCTGGTAACAAACTTCTGGAACACTTATTCACAACTGGTTTATAGCGATCTGTGCTATATCAGTGGAAGAAATCAATAGATCCAACATTCGTTTTGAGAACGTCGACAATATATGAAAAGCAACTTAAAACATTGAACTGTTTATGAGTAATATTTTGTATAATTTCCTTGGTATTGAAATTTAAGCAGGCTAATTTCCGTGAAATCTGTAAGGCAACTGTGTTAGAAAAAGTCACTCAACGTGTTTTTAATCGCCGCTGCTTGTGCGCCAGTTGAAAATTATTGACCACCACTGAAGAAGCCAAACGCGATTACGCCCACACTCAAGAAAAATCTCTCAACGAACTTACAGCGGTTTTGTATATCGAAGCTATCATAGTTGCTGCCATAGCCGAGATTTTTATAGAAATTGATATGTATGTACATCACACTGTAAATAGGGACATGTAATGTACAGATAAGTAAGCGAGAAAGAACGAAGGGGACGCGCGTAACGAGACTTAAATCGGAAACGGTCGGAGATTGTAGCTGGAGGGTTGTCCTTCGTGCCATAGAATCGATTTTGCAATTGTGCGGGAAAGCGGGAGAGCGCGCGTCTGTCGAGCCAGCGAAAACTCTCCCTCGCGGGCGATCGCAAGGATTAGTACGTAATAAACAGAGCTCGGATTTTTCTTCCTCCTAAGGCGCATAAAACGAATGCGCCTTACCTCGCCGGCGATGCGCAATCTTGTTTATCACATGTGCTTTCTCAGCTGACTATTGATCGCAAAGATTGTATGTACAGGAGCAATGACAGGGTCGCACCGCTGTTCAGAGCAATCAGAACGTCACGAGAAAGTTGATGTATCTGAAAATAATCTGACGAAATGGATTGAAATGTCTAATTCCGAATTTAATTATATTTGGAATTCCGTGATTAAATGGGATTTAAATATATGGATGTATTTTCTTTTTTTAAAACGCTTTAATGATTTTTCTTTAGAGGAAGCTTAATTTTATTTTCCTAAAAAAATGTAGAATTTTATTTTTTACATTTTTTACATAATTTTATAATTTTTATAATTATATTCCGACAAATATTATTATATGTCTTAGAAGTAGAATTAGGAGAACGCCTGCACGGAATACGGATTCGGATTACAATTGAGATAATATTGTTTGCAATGAAATGATTTACAGGTTTATTTGCATAAGATTATTTGCACAGGTCTGCATGGTTTTGTTGATTGGGATTTAACAATGTTTTCTTACATAATTTTTTGCGCTGAATCCGAATCCGGCTGCAGAATTGCTCTATCACATCAAGATGGTTCAAAATGGATTTTGAAAGGGTCATATAGTAGTAAATGATATCGTTGATGGATTTGACAACAAAAATTTTCCTAATTTTTTTAATTTAATTTAAAATATGGTTGAAAACGATTTTTTAGCAGTTTTAGGTTAGGATGTCTCGAAATCTTGACGTGATAGAGCAATTCTGCAGCCGGATTCGGATTCAGCGCAAAAAATTACGTAAGAAAACATCATTAAATTCCAATCAACTTTCAACATCTCTAATTTTGCTGTGTTATTAATATCCTTCTAGATATCTATGAATATCAATGTTATAAAATTTGTCAATTTATTTATGATATTATTCCAGTTCTATTAAAATTGCATTTCAAGACTGAAAATTAAATTTAGCGGGCAGTTGCAGGATTGGATGTAAATTTACATCTAATTATTTAAAAATACTAAATATCCAGTATATATATATATATATGACTGTTTAAGGCTTTCAGTTCCTAGTTGTTGTGTACTTACATTAAGAGCTCTTAAAAATTATTTTATTTAATACTTTTTATAATTATACAATATTTTTCTTATGTATATAATTTTATAATGTTTCTTCAAAGTATTTTCTGATTTTGAACACGGTAATGTACTTATCTACTTACGAGAATAGAAAATGAGTCAAGATTCCATTTCACGTAATGAAAAATTACGATAGATTGCGTATCACGGGGACCACACCATTATTATTTGTATTACGCGAGCCGCATTAATGTAATTTCGCTCAACTGCCCGTAGTGTATGACAAATCCGAGCTCCGTTCTCGTTGTTTGTTTGTACGTCGTTCGGTAAGTCGTAATCCCCTAAACTCACACACGGTATCGTTATGACGAATCGATCTCGCGAGCATCCGGCGACGCGGAGTCGCATTTTCGACACATCAGCGAGGTCGTTAACGCAATAACGCTCGCACTGGTCGTTATCTTTAAGGACTAGACTATTAATTAGGTAATACGTCGAAGTCGTCGGAATATCGTCAATGGCATAATTTGATACGATCTCACGCGGGATCGCGATTATCAGGGACATATATCATTCTCGCGGATTGATTTTTCGTCGATGTCCGCCGAGACGAAAAGTATACTCGTGCGAGAAGATACACGCTTATTCACATATAGAAACACATACACACATACACATGTTAAACATATTTTTTAATATAAACATTAATATTTCTTTCATATACCTGTGTGTATGTTTTCGCATGAGGATTATGTTTGATACAGTCGGTGTTTTATTTTCATATCTTTGAAAGAAAAATTAAAATCTTCTGCGAGGACAAAGTTTCGTTGGATCAATTAACGTACGTGTCTCTTTACCTCTAATATATTTCTCATCAACAATTTCATGAGATATCTCTTTATTCAGCCATCCATCTTTTTTTTTAATCTTCTCATTCTCTTGTACAAATGAATATGGCAAACGGATCGATTACTCTGGCGAGCGAATATCGGTCACTGAAAAGAATTATTTTCTTCTACTAATCTATTAATTCTACATTTCACAATGATTTGTTTATTTGTTCTGTTATAATCAAGCTTCGATTATTAAACTATGATAATGATCTGAATTGCACGGAGATTAATCAATTTATTTGAATAAGTTTAATAATTAATATATGTTTTTAATTTATTGCCTCTATACTTGTTTCTAGTACATTTCGCGTAGAGAAATATTGAATTTAAAGACTCGAAACCAGCAATATCACGAGAAACATTGATAGAAGGGCAACTCGATTTCCGCGAACCGACGATTCGAATCGTAACTGTATAACCGAACGTGTAATCGAGTACCGATAGTAAATACAATTCCCAAGAGATATCATCACACAGCTACACATAGCGAGATTCAAAAAACGGAAAACGAGTTCCTTCGCGGTCGAGATACAATTACGTAGCTTTGCGGGGGTGTACGTTTTTTTTTTTAATTGGTCAGCGTTAATTAAGGTTTACATAACGCAAAGCTGTGGAGAGGTCACCATCCTCTCATCAGCGAGAATGGTTCTTTTTTCGTTATTATTCTTCCACTTCCCGCAACGAGGTGGCTGCTTCGTGAATCCCTCCCCCGGTTTTCTTTTGTGCGGTAACCTCCGCGAAATTTCAGACGAGGGCGCCTTGTATTTATGCAAATAGTGTCGTGTAACATTTATGCGTCTCGAGGCGCTGGAAACTCGGAAACACTCGCCATTCTCGCTTTTATTTTAGTGTCTTCCTTATTCCTACACCGTGTTATTTTCATCTTTTTATTCTCGTTGAGAGAAACATACTAATAATTGATCCTTAATTTGTCCGAAGTTCTTCGTACGTTTTGCCAGAGATGGTACCAGAATACACACACGCTCCATTAATAATATATCGCGTGTTATGCATAAAGATACCGCCGATATATTTCAGCGGCACAGCGATCGATGTCGCTTTAAAGTTCGTCCCGCTCTAGGGACGCGTTATAGTTGTATACCGCCGCATGTTGTATTTAATATTTCGTTGAACGTGCTGCGAAATCAGGAAAATAATTTCGCTCGGGGAATCATTCCGCGTTTTTTTTTAGCATTGACAGATCCAGAAATTTTCAAGGAGGGCCTTAATTGGTCACAAGCGAAATTTTTTAAGGTCAAATATATATATAGAGAGAGAGAGAGAGGACAGAATATTAAATTATTATTTAAATTATTACATTGAAAAAATATTATTTAAATGTATAATTCATAAAACGTTTTATTTAAAATGAATACGAAAGAAGAATAATACAATGGAATTTATAATTTTTTTTATCTAAGAATTATTTAGATTGAAAAATATTTTTAAAATATCAAATTATATTGTGATTAAGAATTTTAGAAATATTAAAAATATATTAAACATATATTACATAAATATTAAAAATATATTACATAAAGACTTTTAAAGAAGAAGGCTCCAAGAGGATGGGCATGACCCTCCCCGTGGATCTGCCAGTGCTGTTTAATGGCAAAATGACGGCGGTTTGATAACGTTCCCGCTTATCCATCAGTATTTACTTGACAAGATGCAAATCGCACAAGCATCGCCATCGCTAAAATGCAAATTAGACCTGTGTAAATATGTTGTAAGAAGTGCCGCTTATACAGTTTTTCACGCTTGCCTCACGTCTCTCTATTTTTCGAGCTGTACGATCGCGCGTGCCGATTTTCTTTCGCCTGCTGAATTCGTCGACGATCTATCTTTTTACGCGTCCAGAACGCCGCGCTACCGCGAACTCCCTCATTATCATATCGCGGTCGTAGCGACAGCTCGCGTTTTATTTATTCTCGCGCTCCATCGCGTTCGTCTAGCGGGATGAATGATTTATACCAAAGACGCTTCATTAAGGGCGATCGATCGATCAGTGGTTAAAAAGCCGACGGGTAAAGCGGCGGATATACACGGTCCTCTTGCGAATTGACTGGCATCTGTAGAAAGCAGGCAAGCAATATTTCGTTAGAGACAAGATTTATTCATGTATAAATGTGTGTTATATAAAATGTGCATAATACTGTGATGGTACATTACTGACAAAATGTTAAAGTAGTGCGGATGGAACAAGTGTTTATCGCAAATGTTCGTAACAAACATTTGTTTCATGTTACCGCTACTCTTTATTATTTTGCGCGTTATCTTTGTTAATGTCATTATACATTTATGCATACAAAAAATTTTGCATGTACCGACAACGCAGTGTTTGCCAATTAGACGAAATTGTATTTTAATTTTTAAAATGGAATGAAATTTCGAAGGACTTAGGTTTCTTGTTTGATTTTTCATTGTGGTATCGCTTTTAATTAAGAGACGAAACCATGAGAGCACCTGGAAATCCGCGAACTCCGCTGAATGGTCTTGCAAAATTTTATTCTGCATTTTATCGCGCCCCTTTACCTCGTTCGGTATTAATTAGTCTATTCTCGTTGAAGCAACTTGTTCGGAGTGCCTGATATTACGAGAAGCGTCCGTAAATACTGTACGTACTCGAAATCCTATCGAAATCCTGTCGTTATGCTAATAACGCCTCGCGTATTATACACAACCCTTCGCGACAGATTTACGTGTAGAATTGTCGGCTTAATAGCGCACATGAGTTTAAATTAATTTGTGCGAATCTTGATTTAAATTTTTTTGAATAAATCACATAATCCATGACAGTGTAACGCAAAAAGTGCGGGCAAGACGTACAATTTCTCTTCGAATCGATATTTATCACGAGCAAAGAAATCGCTATGTAGAGTAAGTTGTTTCAAAGATCTTCCGATTCGCTATTCGAAATGTTTTGCATTTCAAATTGCTACTTGATACACATTTATATACAATTGTATTTCACGCGCTCTTGTTTTAGGCGACAAAGTGGCTCGTGTACGTACCGTAACGTTGCTTCGCGTTAAATAACGTAAAATGTTTTGTATGCATACGGATAGGAGCGACATGGTGACAGTATGCGTGTAATTAAAACAGGAAGGGATAGAGAGAAAGAGACAGAGAGAATGAATTGAAGTTGTCATATTAAGACGTTTTTATTGTAAGTATAATTTTTAAGCACACCTGTAAATATCACTGTACTATAAATAATCGTGTACCCGTCGATTCGATTTTTTTCCGACTGCGAATCGCACGTTTTTACATTAATCGAGGAACACACGCATTGATTTGAGCGGCGACTTATTAAATTGTTACTATAAAAAATGATAGATACGACGCGTATGCGCACATGTAAGTGTGAGTTAATATTTTGTTATAAAATGCAAGCGAGCGGAGCCTCCCGTTCGCATATATAGATTGTCGCCGCAGAGGAAGTTTGGGCCACGCATCATCTGTTAACGTCTGGAGCGACTCCGGTTCTTGAAGGTACGATTAATGTTTTCAATTTGTGTAACTGTCCCTTGGATATAATTTACAATTATAATAAATAATTTATGGAAAACGCAGCCCGCAATACATTTATTAACTCTGTTTGGTTATTCTATCTCCAGGAGGAATTATCACATTTTTTAGTGAGTTTTACATTTTCGAGGTAATGAAAGTTGAATGAAAAAGTGTAGCACGCAAGGGAGAACGATAAATGGGGTTAAGAAATAAGTTTTATCGGCTTGACCTTTATTATACATATATTTGCCTCGTATTTTGCGGGTTATCTTACCTAATGGAATCTTATTATACTAAGTTACAGGAGAGGAGTTTCTTCAGTTCTATTTCAAAGAATTACAATTTTTTGGATGAAAATTGTATTGTTATTTGCTTCAAGCTTTACAATCTTTTTGTGAAAGAATCGAATAATTTGACTACTTATGTTCTTTAAATGTTAAATAATATTTTTTCACAATGCACATAATTTTTAGTAAACTAATTACGTTTAAATTATTAATTTAGAAATTTTCTTTTTTTTACAATTTGTCTGGGTTTTCTAAAACGTTATAAAAAAAGTTAATATAGTTTGAGATATTTAATATTTCATATCAATATGTGTCAGAATAAAGTATACCATAAAAATATCTCGTAAACTATTCTTTGACATACGTATTTTAATACTTTTGTAGAATAATTAGAGGAATCATATTATGTAAAAAGATTATGTAATTCCATTTAAAAAGTGGAGGTGACTTTTATATCTTTTTGGCGTTTCCACCTAGAAAATAAACGTGACCAAAAAACGTCTCTCTTGAAACCGTTCCACTTTCGTCTAAAACATTTTTTCGTATCTTCTATATTTTTTTAAATTATTAACTTGTCACAGTTTATATGGACCACTCTGTACTTTTACAATTTGTCTAGGTTTTCTTTAAATAAGCGCGTTCCAAATTCTTGACTGATATATAGTTTAGGTGTAAAGTGATATAATATACATGATAACAACACATGGTGCAGCTTAATATAGTTACGAGTAACATTATACAGCCTCAGGTACATACAATTAAATTAGCATCTAAATAACCACGTGCGCGTACATATTATTGATTAAGGATTTAGTACATTTAATTACGGGCGATACGTCGTAGCGATCCGTGCTCTTTAATTGCCTCCGCGAAACATGGATTAGCAACCATAATCGTAATAACGTGCGAGGCGGGATGATAACGGGTGAACGTACGTGGAGTTAGATTGCCCTTGCGGGAATACTGCCGCCCGATAATAAACTGGTAGCTTGAGCTTTGAGGTTGTTTCGATATTACACATTAATTGCTTACAAATTGTCAGATAATTATGCGCAAAAGTTGCCCTGCGTTTCGTTAAAACATCTGCCACTGAAACTTCTGCTGGTTTGCGAAGCACGTCTTTTTTCTTGCTCGTTTCACGCTGCGTTAGATCCGGAGTAGATTTAATTTGCGCTGGAAAATTTGATTGATCGAGATCGGTATTTGTACGCTCCGTTTAATTCTTTGTTCCTTTAAAATTTCCCGACGAACCAACGTGAATTTTGTTACGCATACCTGTGCAATGTGTAAAGAATGTTTTGTTTGAATTGTTCTATTTGATTTTTCTTCGCCTAACGAATCGCGATCTGAAAACGTTTGCCTTTATCGTTGTTTCTTGTTACTTTAGATAGCTCGATTGTATTCGGTCGATTATTGCTTTCGCCAGTTTATTGGATTATCGAACTATAATAATATTTCTATTAATTAGCGTAATGGATAGTGTGAAAAGCATTTATTTCTCTAGTTTCTGGTAATTAATATCGCAATTATATAATTAGTAGTGATATTTTTTGCGGATTGATCGCGTCAAATATTTGTTCCGTATGTGACTGGTAATAAAATTTTAACAATGGAACATTTGTATGAATTAATTAGCGACATGATAAGTTGGCCTGCCCACGTCAATTTCCATGCAGCTGAAAAGTTAATTAAAGATTAACGGCACATTTCTCTTTGATCAGAACATATAAAAAGACCGTTTATGCTTAATGTGAGCCATTCAAAATTTGAAAATAATAATTGGAAAATAGATCACTTTTTAAATAAAATCTTAATTTATATTACACTAAATATTAATTAAAATGTATAGAGATACGTTCTCTATTTTCCTCAATTTTCTGATTGAAATTTGTTGACGTTGCGGTTAGAACTTAATCGTTTTCCATTTATTTTGCAGCAAATACGTATCGATAAAAATTTAGGACACAAAAAACCGCAAGTTCCAGAGAAGAAAAATTCTTAACTGCAGTGCCATTTTTTTTTTCAAAACGTGACGTGGAACGTAATGTGATTGATGCCGTCACGCATGACAATGCTCTCTCGCGCACGAAGCCGTAAAAAACGTGGAATATAACGCAATTATGCTCTAGGTAGTCTAGGTTGCTGATATAAAAAATGCACGTGTAGTCGCTATATTACGTTTACAGGTTCGTAAATGCATATCTGCACACGACATAACAATTGAAGGCTCAAAGCGCATACAGCTTGACAAGTTGCACGTGATTCTGCATTATTTTACGGAGAAAATACGATGGGCGCGTATTGAGCAAATAATTTGAATTAAAAAATTTTTTTAAATCCGATTAATATTTATATATATTGCGTATCAAATATAATACTAAAAAATATATTTATTTTATTTTTTACGATTAATTTATTTATTAAGTCTGAGATACACAGAAATCGATTTAAGCTCTGTGTTGATGCATATTTTATTGATAATCAAACGTAGCGTGAATGCAAGTATGAAGCTTTTATAAAAATAAACACGATAAAACAGAATACGATCTGATGTACTAGTAGTTTTTTCTGGCGTCACATAGTCTGATGCGGACAAAACGATCATTATGTTATCTCAACATCGAACGATTTCCTCGGCACCCACTTGTCGCACATTCAATATCAATTTATTATCACACCGATGAGGAAAAATTGTAAATTTTTTGTTTTCTTTAAATTTTTAATTTAATTATATCACTGAGGTTTCTACATCTGTGCAAATACACGAAGTTTCGAGATAATTATAAAAATATTTCTCTATATTTCTCAAAAGTATTTTTCTATATTCTATATTAAAATAAAGATGAATTAAAAGGGAAAATGCATATATATGTTTCTAAAAATATTTTAAAATTATCTCTGGTAAAGTTTCAATATACGCAGAAAAATAATAAAGTTTATGGAGTATAGGAATGAGAGATTAATGGTGATATCGATAAAGTAATAGATATACATAACAATTATAAATTAAATGACTCGGGATAGAGAACTTTTCAACATGATAAATCTGTTCTCGTGGGCGAATGATAGATCACGCTATATTCGATGAATTAATTTTAGAGACGTTATCAACGCGTCCATTTTGAATTAATTAAAAAGCTAGACTACAATCGTGATCCCATCGTGAAATCGAAGATGTAATTTCGATGAAAAGCGATACGAAATCGGCGAGCGTTCCATGATGAATGATTCAGGAGCGCCGGAGTGCGGCACACAGCGGTTGCAGACTCTCAATGTGCGACGATTTTTCTCCCTTCGTTTCCCGTTGATTGCTTTTCCGTTTATATAGGTAGAGTATGCCCCATTCCAGCTCTTCGTGTCAGTTGTAAGAAACGGCAAAACGTCGTTGCAGCTCCTTTCCTCACGACAGGACTCGCCTGCCGTCGTTCGACCGCTATCTACGTGACGACGACAGCTTTCCTACGGTTGCAATAGAAATATCACCAGAGTGGCATTCAGCGACGATGCAATAACGCGAGCCACGTAAGTATATATTTGCCGACGCGGGCACAATAAATAATTTAAAATCGTCGAATCAGTGACCTACATTTCACATGGGTTCTACGGCGCGATTAAATCGCGCGTTTACGACCCGCATGACGTATAAAATGATATCGCGCTTGTCCTAACAATTGCACGTGTCGATAATATGCGTTCATTCTCGCATAAATGATAAAGCTGAAAAGAACAATAAAACATTCTATCGTGTAACATAATCGATAGGAGAAGAAAAATAGAATAAATCATAGAAATCGAAATTCGATTACATTTTCGATCTAAAGCGTCGCTTATATGTCTCGAATAATTCGATAGGGGCGAATGGAGGAATTGCGATAAAACGGTAAATGCGAACAGTACTATTGCAGTTTATTAGAGTTATAATGATCTCACACATTTCTTACATCTGGTGACAGTTTGATATGCACTTAGTATTGCATTATAACGTATCACAAAGCACACGTCGTTTATGTAAAGTAAATATCATTACATGTTTTCAATGATTTTGATATACACGAAATAAATGATTCTTTTTTTGCTGAAGTATTTAGCTGGATTCAGATTTGAAAATAATTTTGTTTGGACCATCAAAATAATTAGGACGCTTAAACTGGTTGCTAGAATGTTAAATTGTTTGCAGTAGTTATCAACGTTTAATCGTTCTGCATAATTATTTTGATGGCCCAATAAAATTATTTTCAGATCTGTATTTAGATAAATTTTTTAATACTTCAGCAAATCTATTTTTCCGTGTAGGAGAGAATGGGGGAATTGCGGATACCTAAGAAAAATGTTAAATAAAGTCGACGATTATTTATCAATTATGGAAGTTTTATTCAGAGGATATTCGCTTTAAATTATAATAATTAACCTTTATATATTATTAATATAAACAATAGTTTTAAACAAAAATTCAATTGTTTCGCGGCGGATATTTCCGAATGGTAAGAGAGGGTTTTGTTTTAATTTAAAATTATACTTTATATTGTGTGTGTTTTTATATTTATATGATATTCTATATTTATATGATAATAGTATAATAAATGATATAAATGTTAATGATATAATAAATGATATAAGTGTTAATTATTGTAATTTAAAACTAAATAACTCTGGAGTATCTACTGAATGAAGACTTCTATTAATCGCAGTTTTCTCATTCTCTCCTAATTATTTGCACGTTTGTGCTTGGAAATAATTACAGGAGTTATTTTGCAATGAGAAGAGCCAACTTGAGCTACGAGAATGTTTAAAATATTATTCGTATCGGACATTCAGGCAAGTGCAGAGTTAGCGTAATATTTTATGAAACACGACCTCTCGATTCGTGCTCCATTCCGCTGCATATCGTCTAAATTCCATTTAATTCCACTTAAATTTCTGTTATATTATATTTAATAACTTTTTATTAAATATTCGTGTCACAAATAGCTTAAAAAATTTTACTTAGATTTTATTAGCTATATTATGCAAAAATTATCTGCTGGGATATATGCAAAGATAAAATAATCTCATATGATAAAATGTGTAACTTATTATGTGTCAAGTTTTGTACTTAATTTACTATGACGTCAGTTTATTCTGGGAGTAGTGCTTTTTTACTACGATTTAAACCGCCATTCCAGTTTTAAACGAAATTTCCGGTGGTCAAAGTTGCGAGGTGATAAAACTTCCAATGGTTCTCGAATGAAATTTCATTCGTTGCGTTAGGTTGGTTAAACATTCAAAGATTTTATTTTATCTGCGGATTGCAGGATCAAACAGGACGAAGTTCTTGAGTTAAACCAAAAGCTATGGTGCGCACTTGGCACGTCCCACTTGCAAAGTTTACATGGACTGAAAAGCAGACGTTTTCATAACTCAGCAAAAAGACAATGTCAGCAATGAATAACAGTATAAGACAAATTTGAAGAATATACGAAGCGTTTTAATTAAAATCAAATTTAGTATATGAGAAAGTATATGAGAAACGTATAGTATGTAAAAATTGATGCATTACAATACGCTTCGATTCAATTTTACGCTTCGAGTAATCTAAGACGTAAGATGCGCTACGACAAATCGTCAAAATCGCACTGTTCCGCTTGCTATATTTGCAGAAGGGTGGATAAGGCGACAAAGCAGAAAAGATATTGAGAGGAAGGCTGAAGATACATTTGCATGGAATTACATTTAACTTGAGGTACGTCAAAAGTGAACCACCACCAGTAGTACTCTCGGAAGTTCGCAATAGAAGAGAGACGTATAAGAAAGGACGCCTATATTTGTACACATACACAATCACGCACACGTACACAGTCGACAGACATCGGATTACATACGCCATCGGTAGTGATGGGTAGTGATACGCCCATTGCAATCGATAAAGGATTTAAGAATATGAAACCATTAGTATGAAATACGGATGAATACCATAAAACGAATGTGGATAGCTTAGCGCTCATGTGTTAAGCATTATGTCATATATACACACGGAAAAGGTTTTACTGAAATATTTAAAAATTTATCTACACTTCAAAAATGTATTAAATTTTAATAAATATTTATTTGAATAGTATTAACTAAATATTTATTAATTGTAAACATATTTATCTGATACAAAAATCATTAATTTAATTTAACTGTTATTTTTTCATTGAGTAAATATTTATTAATAAATAAATAATATTTAGTTAGCATTATTGAAAAAAATATGTATCAAGATTTTTAATATTTAGTAATTTTTTATCACAATTAATGTAGATATAAATCTGAAAATAATTTAGTTTGGACCGTCAAACTAATTATGTAGGACATCCAAGCTAGTTGTTAAAATGTCAAAACTTTTTGCTACATTACTTATTAAGCTTGAATTTTCTATATAATTATTTTGATTGTCCAACAAAATTAATTTCAGATTTACTACAATTTGAAGCACATAACTTCAAGAAAAAAAAGTAATATAAGCCACCAGATTTAGAGTACAAGCCTAGTTTGATATTAATTAGTAGAATGTAGGTATACGACTTTTGTTTAAACGTTTTATTAGAAGAAATCTTTTGAATTCGTTATTAGCACATTTTCATTTATAATTTTGATATTAATTAGTAGAATTTAAGTATGCAGCATTTGTTTAAACGTTTTTTGTTAGAAAAAACATTTTAAATCCGTCATTAGGACATAATTATTTATAATTTTTACCATCAACATTGAAAATGACCTAGTCGATAGTCGAAACGTTTGTTTTTAATATATATTATAAGAATGATTAAATAGTAGCAATTAATAACTTGCTGTTGCTCTTACTACTTTTCTATTATACAAATTTGATTTTATTCAATTGAGCGACGTTTTTTAAATATTATTTTCAGATTTGTATCTAAGTTAAATTTTTAGATATTTCAACAAAATCTTTCTTTCCATTTACTTCTTCTAGAAAGGGAATTTACATTTAGAAAATGTTAAATTTATGTTATCACACATTTTCTTCCTGCAATACATATTTTAATGTAATCTCACCAGAGAGAACGCACATGCGCCGCACGTAAATTTACGCGCGTGCTCTATAATTAATGCAATTATCCTTCTGTGGTTTTGTGCAACAGTCTCGTCTAAAATACACCGATGACATTAAATTTGTTGACCGATAGTCGAACGTTCATTGTTTGTCAGGAAGATTACAACTATCGGCTCTTGCACCCGTTACTACGCGCAGGTCGATATACCACCCAAGGTCTACAAGATGATGCTCCTGTCGGCCCGTCATCTATACATTCCCTTCATTCTCGATCACTCTCGCATCAACATTCACGTGTCCGGAACTCATGCGTAAAAGATGGTAAACAGCGTGCGTGGGCGCGTTTCATGCTTGGCGCGTCAATGTGCCGAGACGTGTAAATACGCGGTCGCATCTGTCACGATGCGAAAAGGTGGATGTAATCAGATTTTCTCTCAGTCTCTTCGCTTTTTCCTCCATTTCCCGCTGCATCATGCCTACGGGATTACAATGTAAGAGCGTCACGTCCCGCGGTGTCCTACGGTGTGCTATGAATATGCAATCGTATGGAACGCATAAGAGTAATCCTCACGCCGTATGCGATTCTCCTGACACGTAACGTATAATATTAGCGATTCGTAATATTACGTGAGAAAGAGTATCACCGAGCGATTTAAAAGTCGCATGGAATGACGAGGCTGCAATTTGCTATCTCGTGGTGCGCGATATCGATGAATTCCTCACGTTGGATGTGCCAACAGAATTCAGAACTCTGCCACAAAGTTTTTTTTCCCGTATTCTATATAAACTATAGTCTGCAAGCTATCGGAAAACTACGGGATAGGCTTCCTGTTTCTGTCATGAGCTTTTGAAAGTTTTGTCCGTGTTTTTTTGAAAGCGCGTTTCGACAATTAACGATCGTGGAAAGCGCAAATACAACGATAGCGCCTTTTACAGTTATATAGGGTACCTATATCTATCAATCTTTTTTCTCGGAAACGGATAGTGTCCGAAGTTTGGAAAAAATTTTCATTACTAAATCCTATATATCGGAACAATCTAACGGTGACATTTCGGTTTTCGGAAACTATCGGAAGTAGGATAAATTTGGGTCAAGTTTGGAATTTTAAATAGGAACATAAATCGAATAGGATATCGTTGGATAGGTCTTTTAAAACCAAACTTTTATTTAAACTTTTTTTTATATCGCTTATGGCTTACAAAAATGATTTATAAACTAAAGGATTTAGAAAAATAAAAAAAATAAATGGTTCAGAAAAATTGTTTAGAAAAATTAAGAAATGTCATAAATTACGAGTCATCCATTTATCCAGACATCAAAAGTTATCGCGGGTTTAAATAATTTTTAAAAACAAACTTTATGGAATGAATCGAATGATATCTGTGTTTTTATAATAGGAATAAAGTGAGAAGTGAAGAAAACTGTAACAAATCTTCAAATTTTTAATTGAATATAGATGTCATATTTTTGGGTAGGTTTATATATTGAAAAGAATATTTATAAATTGAAAAGTTTTTAATATTTTTTATGAAGTTTTTAATATTTTTTAAGATTTGATTTAAAAAATGCTAATTTAAATCCTAACAACTTTTAAGAGATGTTTTGACAAATAGATAATTCATAATTTGCGACATTATTTTTCTCATAAATAATCAAAAAAAGAATTTAAGCAAAAGTTGTTTGTCTCTAAAAGATCCTTTCGACGATATTCTACTTGATTTATGTTTCTATTAAAAATTTTAGACTTAACCCACATTTATCTTATTTCCGATAGTTGATGAAAAATCAGAATACCACCGTTAAATATTCAGATAGGCTTTAATAATGAAATTTTTTTCCCTAATTTTCTATTTGCATCCATTTTGGAGAGAAAAGGATAATATGAATGATCTGATACACTCTGTATATGTGCGCATGTGTTTGTATGTAACGGTTGGAATTGTGAACAAAACGAATCGTCGTTACGGGCAGTTTAAAATGTGTCCCATTTTTATAAAATGTGACCGTAGATAAAAAGAGAAATGTAGACAAAGCATAGTGAGAAAGCGGAAAGATAATCGCGCTGAATGTTACGCGGTGTTATTTCATTAAATACGGTGATTCTGTTGCCATGTCAGTTATATATGATGTTTCATCCAGACCATTATAATAGTTTCAAAACATCAACGAGCAGTGAATTTGAATTTTAGACATTAGGCGATCCTTAATTGTGTAGAATAAATGGAAGCACGATATTCTTCACTTAGGAAATGCTCACAAAAGGTGTTATAGGCATTATAGTTCCAGCAGACAGCGATATAAATCATATCTTTCTGTGTTGTGAAAAACAAAACGCTTTTTGTGAAGGTGCTTAATGTAAATCTTACTGCATTATTGCGGTACGTTTTGTTACGTTACGGAAAATAAAACGTAAAACTTTTTATATTCTGTGAAGATAAAGCAAAAGTTTTATATCTTTTCATCTGTCTTCATGAGTTATATCGTTATTTTATCGTCTGATGGCTCAAATATATATTTTCAATTTTAGTACAATATAAAATATTTTTAACCGCAATGACGATTATATGTATACTTAACTTGCACACCCTTTAAAAATAAATTATTGACCGCAAATCTTCTATCTATGCTAAATAAAATATTTTATTTATAGCTGTAGATAAAAACTTTCTATATTTTGCGATACTATTAATCTAGTTAAGTAGTCTAGTGTTAAGTAGTCTTAATATTTGTATTTGTAATTCTTCTTGCTCTCGTTTCAACATATCACTCCCTTACTTCAAAAGTAACACAACTTTAAAAAAAATGTGATTTTTGAGTTTCCACCACGAATGAGGTAAATATTAATATATCAATCATTAAAAGTGAACTAACTTAACTTCATTAAAAAATCATTAAACGTCCCAATTCAAAAAGGGTGATTTAAAGAATTCATCAAAATCGTCGCAACTTAAATAGAAAATATTTGTAAATAAAATATTAGTAAGAAAACAAATTATATGACTTAAATAGACCCGAACAGACCAGCAGGATTATTTGATTAGTCAATAATTTTCTATCACAAATTGAAAAATAGTTTTTTCACAGACACACACACACACACACACACACACACACACACACACACACACACACACACACACACACACACACACACACACACACACACACATTCTCTGGGAAACTTAATTTTTTTATTATAATAAGATTGAAAGACCGCTAATGTTAACTAATGCTTTAAATTAAGAAGCGTCATAACGGTCAGAACGTTAAGATGTTGAACTATTGTAAATTCATTTAAATGAATTAATTTCAGAAATTATAATTGCGTGCCGATATGGTTGTCGGACTTTCAACGCAATCAAATCTGAAAATATTAATAATCCCCCCAAATTTCCCAACTTAATTTTTTTAATTGTATCACTTTTGAGAAAGCGATATGATTTATTTATGCTGTTTGAAATCCTCAAAAATTGCTCCTAAAATGAGATAAATAATAAATACCTACAAATATTCGAATGTTGAAGAAAAGAAAAGTGAAAGTTTCGAGTGCAAAAAATGCAAGCAGCACGAATAAACTTTTCTTTTGGTTTTCTATTTTCGTTTGTCCTATGCAACCGACTATCATTTAATATTACGAAATATCACCGACAGTCATGCGACAGCATTTAGAGCGGATATGCATTTTCCGCTTTCAGTCGCGGTGCTCCTGGCTTCGTCAGCACGAATACGGACTTCCGTCAACGTCGTATAAAGGAGCGGTCGAGTATCCTCCGGCTACTGGGATAGCGAAGAGTTGTTCGATATGCGTCTTTGTCTCGCGCTCTCACTCCGTGACAAATTGTCTGGTCCGAGGACTTTTCCGTGCCAGTTACGTTCGTAATGTGCATCGCGCTACAGTTTCTGTGTCCGCGAGCGGATCCGAAACGAAATCCGCTAACTTTCAAGTACGTGTGCCGGTACCTTCTGTGAATGCGTCGTTAAATTTTTCCAAGTACAAATACGCTTATACTTGTTCCGAGGGAAAAACTTTTGGAATAAATACAGAAAAGAACCTGTTCCTCTTAGTTTACGGGATTATAAAGCCTATTGTATCAAACCAGTCAGAGAATCTAATATGCATTCGCACGCTTTTTATGATCTAAAATATATTAAGAGCGATAGAAAGAAACGCAAGTACAACATTTATGTGTCTAAATGATAACTTAATAATATTTCACATTTTATAGCTGGTATATTAAATATTAAGATAAATCTCTACAAAACAGATTAAGTTTTTCTAGTTCGTTATTAGACAATGAAAATATTTGAGCTTCATCGAAAATACTTTCGCACTTTCCATAATATTTTTCCGATAACGTGAATGATAATCGTGGCGTGCCGATCAGAAAAATCTCATGTTTCAATTTACTTCATAGCGCAACAGACCAATGCATAGAGTTCTTAGTGTAATTTCCCGTTTTATGGAGGTATCCGATAAAAATCTCATCGTGTGATTCCGCGCGGTTCCTCGCGGTAAGCTCGCTCCGAGACTATCGATTTCTCATTTGCCGTCCTTGCACAGGTATTCTATGAAACTGTTTTTATTAGCTACAAAAAATGCACTGTCATAATCAAATTTTACAACTGGAACTCCCTTCCTAGTGAATACCGATCTTAAGCGACATAACTCCGTCCTTTCAAGCACGAAATTGATTTAAAAAATGGAGATTTCAGAATGACATTGCTTTATTTTATAATAAATTACAATACTAAACAACATTATTATTCCGTAATCTATTTTGCATCATGCAGTTAACGAAAGAATTTTACAATTACAACAATTTTAATTCAACAACAAATTTAATTCAACTACATTACATATAATATCATTATGTGTGTGTGTGTGTGTGTGTGTGTGATATCAGTCACCTAACAAGTAAAGTATATTGATTATGTTTTTGAAATTGTGACTATCATTATAATAAATAAATAGAATTAATTTTTTGTGAAAAGAAAATATGCGCATCTTTCCACAAAGAACTCCGCACAAATTTTATGGAAAATAGGTTTCGGTCAAATTGCTTTAAATTTTAATGTTTTGTAGCTCGTGTCAAGCTGATTAAAAATCTTCATGGGCACAAATGTTTTAGTTTTTGCTCTAGGACCTTCGGAAAGTCTATATTTCATATGAAAAAGTACATACAAAAAATCGAAATAAATCTTTTCTATTACATTTGTACATATATCAATGGTACGTTTATGATTTTAGTTTTGCGTCCATTTTCAGAATTATCCGGAAGGAACGACGTGACGAACATCTCATTCTTTTGAGATGCTTGATTTACATGAGTCCCTTCGCTTTTCACGAACACAATGCTTGATTTTCGTGAGAATCCTTGCCTTTTCGTAAATCTTAATATGCTTCTTAGAATTTAAAAATAAGATAAAGCTGTTTTCCAGGATGTTTTATATCGTAATAATATTTTTCGAAATATTGAAAAATATGATACTTTTTTTTTATATTATATTCGACAGTTTTTTCCATGACGTATATGTAGACAGTATAATATCCATGATGTATTATACGATATTCACAACTAATGTTAATAAAAAAAGTTATTTGAAATTATTCAAATAAAAGACATACATCACAATGCAGGATCTTGGTAGTGAAATTATATTTTATTCGGAACGAATATAAGTAATAAACGTTTCGGCTTCGATCAGGCCTTCTTCAGTATACATAATAATAAATAAAGTAAAAACCTAAACGAAAAATTTATTTGGACTATTTTTTCGTATAAGGTGTAATGATCTTCCGAAGGTCCTGGAACAAAAACTAAGGCATTTGGAGGTTTGTGCCCGTGAGGACTTTTAATCAGTTTGACATGAGCTACAAAATATTAAAATTTAAAACAATTTGATCGAAACCCATTTCCTATAAGATTTGTTCGGGGTTCTTTTAAGTTGCATCATAAAAAACGTACGATATACATATAAATACATATCACGCTTAGATCAGTTATTTTCCATAAAAAAATTTAGCAGTATAGAGTTAGCATACTTACACCAAATCCTTCAACTTCGATCGATTCACATCTATATGATTATCGATAGTTTTGCCGCTGTCCTGCAGCCAAAAGTCCTGGAGAACTTCTTTCCGTTCTCTGTTACAGACGATCACGAAAAAAACATCCGATTGAACGGCATTCTAGGCGGGACTTGCAGTAAGAACAACAGCATTGTTTACAGTACAGCTGCTACAACAATACAGAAGTCGCTGTCAGCAACTTGGCTATTGTAAAAGGAAACTTGTAAACAAAATTTATGTCTTTTAGTTTAGAGTTTATTTTAGAGTTTCAAACAGAATGACAAAATCTCCAGTTTAATTTGTTTGGAGAAACAATTTTATAAAATAGAGATGTAATGAGGAGATTATGTATAATTTGTGATCATTTACGTTATAACTGCATTTATAAAAAAATTATACATATATAATGTTTGGAAATCGTCGTGCATATTCTCGCACCGCCTTTAAAGCATTACCGTTGCAGAAACCGTATACAAAAACCATATCAGCATATTCACTATTAGAATACGTACGCGGCATATTGCAAAAGACAAAATTCATCTACTGTTAAAGGCTTTCAAAGAGCGACTGACAAATTCATAACAGAAAGTGGAAAATGTAATCAAATATGTCGGTGCTAGATATGGCAAGAAATGTAAACATTTTTTTTCGATTTCTCTGAAACGGAGCAAAAACGAGCATATGTCTATAGGACTTTTTTTCTTAGTTTTTTACTCCTCTACACGCTCCCGAAGTTTTGCCATTTAATTTGGAAACACCCTGTATATATATGTAGTTATTTTATAAGTGATAGCGATAGAATGCAGGGCACATGTTCGCTGCCTTCGGGCAATAAGTAAAATTTATCGAAGTAGATAATATGGAATGCGATAAACGGCTCGATTTCCCGCAAATCGATTCACTTATCGTACGACTAGCGTACCTGAACCAAGCGGCACTGCATGCTTCAACGGCCGGTTTCTTCGGCGGTCGTTATTACGCTGCATGATTTATGAATCAGACACGACGAATCCAGTTTATGCAAATATTATTGCAGTTGAATTGGTTTGGCAGCAAGCCCGATTGCGCGTATTGCTGAATCTTCCAATGTCCGTTGGGGGTGTCTTCAAACGTCACCAGCGTCGCCGCATCGTTTTTCCCTTGGGAAGATCCATCCGAATTCTGACCTGTGTGGCTACTAGGTATTTCAGAAAATAATTAGGCCGAATACATTTGGCATGCATCCACCGAAACAGTTTCGCTAATTGTGAAAAATTAAATATGGATTTAAGGCATGTTTGCAATTGAGTAAATGGCCACTGATGATTTACGGAGCTTTTACTTCCCAAACATCGGCAAATACTGCTAATAACATATGCACAATCGTTAATTTCTTTTTTTTAAATTAATTTTTGAAATTTTATGGAAGTATAAATAATTAATTAATTTTATTAATTTTTATGAAAAACAATAAACAAATAGAAGGACTCTTTATACAAAAATAAAAATAATAAATAAAGGGCGAAGTAAGAGTCAATACATAAAAATTATAGTCCGAAAATTGGTAAAACATGAAAGATTGAGTCAGTCTGAATATAAAATATAAGATAACATTTAATTAAATAAATTGAGAAACACATAACATTTAATTAAATAAATTGAGAAACACATTACAAGTTTCGGCTACGCGATTGAGCCCTCTTCAGATACAATTTTACAAGAATTTGATATACAAAAAGTTCACGCAAAAAACGCATATTAAGAAAAAATATAGAGAATATTCCGTCATTCCTTTGAGATAGAAGGATGACGCAAAAAATTAATTTACTTAAACATATAGTTACCGTTGCCAGGCATATGGCCGTGAATTAACCGAAATGTTTCGAAAGAATAATTCGACAAGCTCATCTGAAAAAGTTTCAGAGTATAATCATTTGCAGTGATACAATCGCCGTAACTTGATCAAAAGCGTATGGCGACATAGAAAAAGAATAATAAAAAGCCCGGAACGTGGAAAATCACTTTGCCGGGAGAGATTATCGGCCGACAATGCCGAGATAAAACGTTGAAGGTTCGCGAGATGTGGAGCAACCGCGCCGTTTTGTAAAAATTTGTGACATCGTTCTCGATTCGTGACGAATATTAAGTTACAGAATTCCATCCAATATTTCCAACGATATTTCGCTCTAGGAAAAAAATTTTTAAATTATGCTTCCTCGAAAGAGAGAGGGAGCCGTAATATTTGCAATATCTCTAAATGACATATACATTTCGCAACTCCAATTATGATTCTGAACATGGGATACTTTTGACATTTCCTGTTACCAAATATCAGCTAACAAGCGATTTTACCAATACATATTAGCTTATATGCTGACATACTAATGATATTTAATCATGTACTGAAATTATCTACAAAAAATCACAGTTATAACGTAATATTAATTTAATTAATTTCTAAATCATTTGATATACATTATAAAATAATTTCGCAGAATTTAGAGAGATACGTAGCCATTTTTGTATGCAAAGCAATTACTAATTATGACCTCCTACCGCAATACGTCGAATCTAATTTACTTTATGTACACGTAATGATATCGTAGCTTTTCAGGTCAGTAAAGCACTAACTCAAAATATGGACTAAATAATCCACGTTTCATGTAATATTTTACAGTTAAGTGCTATTTCAGAATTTAATTTCTAATCTGTCATTGAATACTATAATAACTACACTGTAAAGAATTACATGTAAAATTGCAATAATTATATAGTAAGTAACTTTCGGATCCACTATTAAAGGTATATTTACTTACATACATAAAGTAATAATTTACGACTAAAATATAAAATCATTCTTCTTCATAATAACAAAACAATTCGAAAAAGTAAATTTATAATTGAAATTGAGTTTATAGAAATTAATATTTACGTATTAATTTGTTAATAAATTATGTACAATTGTTTTTCTTACGTTATATTATTAATATGTACGAATATAAAAATGCGAATAATATGTGTAATACATTATGTTACATAATATTACAAGAATTTGTAAATTTATATATAAACTATCTAATAATATCATTATTATTTTAATTTTCTGCTTAACATACGATATAGTTACATAATTAGGGTTTTTAAAAATAGTAATTTTTGTAAAAATGCACAATTTTATATATTTTCACTATAAGTTATATAATTTTTGTATATATTATTTATGTAATTTTACACTCTTTTTACAGTATGATGTAATGGGATAATAACGTACTGACTGTTTTTTGAGGTAGGAAACACATGCGGTAATAGTCCATAATTATGTCATTAGGCAGTACAAGATACCAAATGAGAGGATATCAATATTATGATTGAAGTAAGATTTTAAGTCCGTTTCACGTTCAAACGCATCACTTTTTTTTTTTAATTTCCTAACGATCGATAATTCATGCACAATCGATTGACTGTTCTGGATAGTCCTTTGAAAAAGTAGGGCGACATCGAAGTTACGCGACAGTATGAAATCTAAAATCGATATTTGATGCCCCCGCGCGCTCGCGCGAATGACAATCTTCGTGTCGATCTCGCATATAAGCACCACTTCGGACAGGCAAACAAAGAGTCTCGATACCAACGAAGCGCAGAGTTAGCATGATTTCCGCGACCACAGGTTCCTTCCGTCGCGAATAATTTCACCTTTGTTCCAATGCATACCGAATATTACCATTGTTAAACGTGAAAACAAATGCCGTGTACAAATAATTTCTCAAATATCTTGATAGCTCAGAAGATAAAGAGGTGAAATAAAAATGTATAAACTAAGATACAATTCTTTTATCTTCCTCCTGGAAAATGTAAAAATATATATCGAATAAGCTCTATAGTGTTTATATAATTTGTATTTATATCACTGAAAATTTTATAATTTAAAAAATATAAATATTATGAAAAAGGTTTATGAGATTAAATTTCTAATTTTTAGCTCGAAGGTAATGAATGTCTTATATTACTGCAGAAAATACCGACATGTACCATATTTTTATACTAATAGACAAAAGATAAATCATATCATGTGCGCGTCCTTGATACTAAACAAACTCTCGCGTTTTCACACGAACGCATCGGAACGGAATCGGCATGTTATACCTGGTGATATGTAGGTCAACGGCTGTATAATTTGCGGTGCAGGTTGCATGATTAAGTGAATAGTAGATGTACACTAGCCCGAGGAGAGAGGGAGGAAGGGAGAGAGAGAGAGAGAGAGAGAGAGAGAGCCCGTAGTCGGTCCGACAAAAAGGGACAGCTGGGCGATATATACATTACCTTGACTGCTTTAAAAACATGACCGACTTGTAGCATTACGTGATCGATTTATTTATACTGGGGACCAGCGTTCCATCAGCCATCCGCGAAGATTAATCCCGCGCAATCTACGGATCTATACGGATTTATCGACGACGACGGCGACAATGGAGAGGAGATCGCCGACGTGCATAACGCGTGCGGCTCTATCGCGGATTACGGGACGCGTTCATGCATATACGTAGGGTCGCGTCGGTGGTTGCGGGATGCACGACACAGGGCGCAGACACTGCAGTGCAAACTGACGGCGTGCAAACTTACGATATGAAGGGGTTGAAGGGGAGGGAGAGGGGAGAGGGGTGACAGCGGCTAGTAGTTATGCACAGTGAATGTCGGCGATCCAGGTCAAAGTTGTTCTCATCATGCTTGTAAACTATAAAGCTGATCGGGTAATGCGACTCCGACTCCTTTCGTCACCTTTTTATGCCACGAATGACCTGCTTAAAAATCCGATTGGTAAACAGTAGCTTCCACGCACGCTTGAATTTTTTTATTGTCCTTTGGAGCAGAAAGATATGAATCATTGAGTGAGACAGTGATGTAAGGCGTTTTTCTTTTCTCATTAAAGAAAATAAGTTTGCGAAAGTGCCGTTGCCATAAACGTTATTTAAAATTAACTGAAGAGAGTTCAAGTGACTCTCTTGAATTAAACATCGTTTGACTTTAATAGGCTATGTAAGATAGTCATAACGCACAATTCAACTTTTTTCTTATAATATATCTTTCCGTAATATCTTTTTAATAGTTTCATAAAGTGCAAACTTTCAAGTTTTATTTCGCCTTGTGAATTAGTTACACCAATGAAATTATACATATTAAAATAACGTCTAACGTAATGCATGCCAATCCCAGGAAATATTCTTGTGATATAAACAAGACAATCGAAGGGAAAGGAAATAATATGTGCTCTTATATCATGTAATGAAGCTATTCTGTGGTTTTCTATTTTATGTATAGAATTATTTTCACAATACGAGAACCTTAATGTATATAAACCTACCAATCTGATCCAAATTACGGCGCGCATATATCGAGGTTGGGGCTTCCGGTACTTCCGAACTATCGATTACTGAAAAGTATACGTACCGAGTAGCCGAGCCGCAATACGCCGCGAAGTTCGGGATATAATGAACTTGGCGAACTTTCGATATTCCGCAGCTTCGAAAGGTCGCAGCTACTTATAGCTGTCGAACAGCTGCCTTCGAGAATCCATCGAATTCTCGAATATTTGAAGAAAAGACCTCTCCCCCCTCTCCCTTCTCTCTCTCTCTCTCTCCTCCCCTCTCTTTTTCACCATCTCATTGTGCCACAAAAAGCCAATAAATCCAGATAATTCTTAACGAGACCTGCGTGTCGCCATAGAATATCATCGTGATTACGAAAAGGACCGACCTTCTACGTGAAAGAAAATGTTCTCCTTTGTTTTCCTTACTTGTGAGCCTGTCCTTCCACTCGTGACAGAAAGATTGGAGGGGTCGTCGTGGTCTTCGTGGAAGGTGAAACTAGGTCGCTCTTTTTTCCATGTTCTTTTCAAACCCCGGCGATGAATCGTTTCTTCAAGCTACCTGCTCTCTATTTTCTGAAGCTTTGAAGTTCCAATGTATCGAAGATCCTGTAAAGATCCCATCCTCTCATCTTGCAAGCGTAAGATCCGTCTTCTGGATTATAACTTTCCTCTCTCGATATCATTTTTCTCGAATATTAAGAGACTCTTGCACGAATCCAGCTTATTAGCCGTGCCAAGCGCCTTAAATTTGAGCCAAAAAGAATAATAATGACGCAAATATTCTTAATACTTTAAATACGAGAAAACATCTCAATCATTATCGTCAGACAGAAAATTATTTTCGCATATTTATGTAAAACTATAAGAGATATGAGAATTCTACTAGGATTTGTGTCAACTTCGACTAGGATTTTTCCATCGAATTCTCGGATGTTTGGAGAAAAGACTTCTATGTTTTGTACCGCAAAAAATTCGTTTCATTACTGAGTATAATCTGAACAGAAGCGTATATGTATATACATATATATATATATATACGGCAATCTCGTGCATGTTTAACAAACACTAATTTACATAAAGATCGCTACGCCGGGGCGAAGTTAAGGGTGTTCATTCAAGTTCCCACCGCGCCCAGAAACTCAATGGGCCGATGGTACGTGCACCGGGTGCCACACCCTTGCAAATCGTTCCTCAAGAATGACGCACGCCTCCTCGATTAGGTAGGATCAGGAACGGAAAAGGGTCGCGTGATAGGTGTCGATCGGCGGATGGATGGAAGAAATGGATGGCACACAATCAATGGCTGGGAGGAATAAAAACAGCCCGATTATAGAAGATCGACCGGGTACCGTCACTAACATCCGGGATTTAAACTGGCGACGTGTATGCAATTTCAAGTGCGGTCGCTATTAACGGGACGTGAATGGAGGGCGGAATGTTCGCGGTCTGGGCGATCGAAGAATTCCATTTTTAAGCAAGCGCCAAATTTGCGTGTTACGATATAATTAAGATATAATATTTCAGTTTATAGCGATTTTCATTATTAATCAGGGTGGAACATTAAGAAACCTGTAGGTAAAATTTCTAATTTTGTGATTGACCCTAAAAGAGCACTAAGTTTAAAAAACTTGACTGGGATATTAATTAACATCGATCACAAAAAAAAAACCGAGAAAACCGTCATTTCCGGATAGTAATCGGTAAATGTTGTTCAAGAAATAACAGTCAGTAGAAAACTCAAATACTCGTTTTACGCTTTATAGAACCTCTGGGATTCGTCCTGAGACTGTAGAACAGTATAAGATTTACAATAGCGCTTCCGCAAAACCAACAGTCTTTCTCCGGAAAATTCGTGTGATACGTGCAGATTTACTGCTCGTAACATATACATGATACTATGAAGACTGGTAAGAAACACGGAAATATAAAGGAGATCGCATATGTGACTGTCGTGAATAGAGATTAGGATTTTAGTAGCCCGTAAACAGGGCGGTTTTATACATTAAAATAAAATAAAATATTGCGACGCAAATCTTTGCGATATATGTAACAGCGCATACCTAACTAAACACAAAATAAAATTAGAATGCATTGACTAACAATGTTTTTAATATTTGACATTTGAATAAAATTAAAAAATATTTTTTTTAATTATTTATTTTTATTCAGTTAAGGAGAAACTTTTGCTTTCTCAAACAAATCACTTAGAACCTCCTTCTGAAATAAATCATTTAGATCTTTGCAGCGCAGGTTTATAACTGAGCACTGAAGTGTTAAACGTGTGTTTTCTATTTTATATAACGTATCGCTTAAAAGCTTGATAAATATTTTTGAACAGCATTACTCATCTGGATCTTTTGACAGTTGAGTGGTTTATCCTTTAACCTTTTCTTTACCAAAGATATCAGAGATACCAGGGATTTTTATATCATTTTAAAATGGCGTTTTCTTGCCGTACTTGTGAGTCTCGATTTAATCATTTTTATTGTCTCGTACATTCAAGTCCAAGAAAACCTGAGAGAAACAAAATAAAAAATTATTATATTTACTTGGAACTGAAATTTATAATCAAATATACAATTATTTTAGAATAATGAATTACTCCTTAGAAAAGAGAAATTCAATTTCGTCTTCATTAATTTTCACATAAATTCGCATCTGTATGCAATGAAAGAATGATTTTAAATCAAGATAAAATTAAATTCGAGCGAAAGGTCAGTTTAGGTACAGCACCCTGGGGCCGCATGCTACCAAAGAATCCCCAAGACGTTTTACTGCTTTCTTCGAGAAACTTCCATAGTAGTTACAAACCTGCTGTGCGCGTTAGAAAATTTTCTAGTGGCTATGACGTAAAGAAGATGAAAGACGTGTGGTATGTCGGGCATATATCGGGTAAGAAACAGTTGCTCTTCGGAAACGGGATAGCTTTTATAAAACCTCATATATATCACTTTTATTATTCTAGATGTAACATGTTTTGCTGCTTTTACAAAATCAGGACTTGTACATCGTACGTGTATAACATTCTCGTTGCGGCAAGTAGCAATTCGTCGATGAATTTTTTTTTTCGAAGTTTCTGTGTTGAAACGCGATTGACTATGCGGCAGGTTATATGCGGCAACGACGAATTATCATGTAACTGTATTCATTTTCATCACGAAACAAAATCAAGGAGAGCGCTTCTTTAATGATAATAGATATATTCGATGATAGAAATTTTTTGTAATTTGAAACACGTCCAGCAGTTCAGCAATTAGTTTAAGATTTGATATAAAAGGACTGGAACCCTAACAAAATCTAAAGTTTAATACAAACTCCTTTTTTAAATAATATACTTTTACTAAAAAAAAATTACAAAACTTTTCTTGATATCGTTTCCTGTATTTATAAATATTCATATAAGTAATATAGACTATTTTAAAAATATAAATTACACAGCTTTTTTATATTGTCTTTGAATTTTAAATAAAATGTTGATGGTATATCATGATCTGATATATCGTTTAGAAAATAATTTTTCTCGGGGCAACTGAGAAGTATATATACATATCATAAAATTAAGTTATGGTAAAAATGAAAATAAAAACTTGATGGATTGATAAGTTCTGTCAATGAAAACGTACGTTTCTGATGTAATCGAAGAGCAGGTGTCCTGATGATACGAGAAGATTTTTCGATGGCGCGAAATGTGTTGCTGACACCTGTCCAATCGCTATCTGTGGGCGAGATTTTCAGGAAAGTTTCAGTGAGAGGAAATGATATCTCGAATACGGATGATCGATGCGAGGCGGGTCACCAGAAGCATACATTGCTGGTTATTGAGCCATCTAACCGCGTTGTGCGCTATCGCCCAGGTAAACACATCGACACGAGCCGACAGGAAACAATATCGCGCTCTGGAAACATTAATACTGAATATTACATTTCGTTCGATTGCAAACCAGCGTAAAAAATTTTATGAGCGTTTTACATATTATTTGAACAATTTAATCGAGTATATGCGATCACGTCAATTTGCAAATTTTCAAATGGGATTAATTTTGCATTTATGTCGGCGATATCTTTTGCATCAGATTTTTTTGCTGTTTTCGTTTTTTATTATTTCTTCAAGACAGAGTTCGTTTTAAACATACGCGAAGATAAAAAAAGAAAATAATCCAATTATATTTTCATTAATTAATAATTTGTTGCTACAAAAAAAAAGCTGTAATATTATTGATTCTAGGATAATGTCATTACCATCCGTGACCAAATTTAATTACTTGAGCCATTATCATAGCGACACGGTTTGCTGACAATTTCAAAAATTGGCGCTTGTGATTATATTGTTTAATAATGATTTTGTTAAACGAATAATTTTGGTTGATTCTTATGTATTTTTATGTTGATTCTGAAAATAAAGTTAGAAATTATCTTAATAGCTCTAATTTTTTGTAATCAACGTATCTTTTTTTAGGAACTTACATATTTTGCACTTATTGTATAAGATCTTTTATTTAATTAAAATTTATTTTTTATTTGAAGGCTTTTATAACAAGTACAAAATCATATTAAATATTTAGGTTTTTTTAATAAATGATTTATAGCGTTATCATAGTAGATCTAAGCAGAAAAGATAAGTAAAGGAATTTTTAAACTTATATTATATTATAAAATTCTGCCTAAATTTAACAAACAGATTTGAAATTAGCGCAAAAGATACTGTAAAGAATACACTAGCAAATCAATTTAACGTAAAAAAGATGAAATTTTGTCGATTGATGAATTATCAGAAAACATTAATATTTATAAGATTTTTGAATGCATGTTATTCACAAAAACTCTCTTTATGAATTTAGCAAACAAATTTGAAATCAGTGCAAAAAATGCATAAAACACACTCTGTCAGATCAATTTAACATAAAAAGTTAAATTTTGTCGACTAGTGTTATTGTAGGAAATTCCAAGTAGAGAGAGGCAGCGGTTGAATATTGAAAATTCGCAACAAGCTCGAGTGATCCGCAAGGCTTAATGACAAAGCAGGAGAGCCTTATCTGAGATTGTTCATTCGTTGGAATTGCCTCCGACTTCTATAATCTAGGTTAGCCTACAATTAAGGTCAGACCGACAAGGAGAGATCCGCGACGAGAAAGGACGGTAGAACAAATTGCATTCGCGAAGGGCGTCATGCATTCAACCCTGATGGGGCGATTTGCACCCCGAGTCGATCTCGAAACTCGGACGCGGAACTTGCCAGACATCTGCCATTAATATGCATGTGTTTCATTAAGGATAAGTAATTGCTTCTTAATTCATTTCCAGCACGGAGTTCAGATGGTAAACCAGAGGAGGGACGAATCTTTCTCAGATGAATTATATCTCAGTAAATTATGTAAATTTTAACGCACTCTCCTTTTTCTTGAGATTTTTTTTTTTAATTAGAGGAACGAAAGCTCTTGCTTTGATGTCCTTTTATATATTCATTATGCACGCATTAATGATTCTGAAACGTTATTACACATTCATTTCGTCGTTGGTCACATGATAACCGCCAAATGGGACCGATCGGATTGCTATCGCGCACATACGTGAACACACGCCTTACAAATGTCTCGGTAGAAATGTCGATTTTCAAATACGATTTATAGCCGACATTATAGCCTACGCATATGTATAATAATAAAGTATCTCACAATCGATTAAACTCAACAGTACTATGATTAGTAGAAACGAACCCTCTGCGATTTAGACCAGCTAAATGCCAACATCGGGCGGCTATTTAACGTCCTTAATTAAGTCACGAGTGATACCATGCCGCATCGTCCTTATCCGCGAGCTCCCATTCAACGAATTCGAGCCCTTTGATTAGCCTAAAGCTCGTCTAGTTTACATTGCGCACACTTATTCGTATGTATGCGACACGCGTGTGTATAAACGTGTGTTTTACATGTGTGAATATGAGTCCGTGTGTCTGCGAGGATGTGTTAATCAATTTGTGTTAGTTCAAAACGCTACTAATTACAAGTATAATTTATTAGCTCTGTAAGTTTTTCTCCTACCACGTGACATTCCGTCGCGGACTACGGAGGTCCATCGATCGTGCCAGACGAAAACGATCCATAATTGATCGTCGATGATTGCCTCGATCACGCGATATAATAGCATTGGCATTGGCTCTCGTCCTCCTAATTTCGTGCGGTGTCAAGACGTAAGCATCGCGTGTCGTGTACGAGGAAAGAAGTATTCTCTGTGATACACTCCGCCAGCGACCTTGACGACCATCCGGGTCGCTCGCGAAGTCAACGTACAAAATCCTTAACGAAGTTTCGGCTCGTTTATTTAGACATATTTAGGACAACGGTCATTAATTCTTATTAGATGCATTTCGCCTTCCTTGCTTCTCTCTTTTCTCGCTCGTCTCTTTATTATTATTAGTAATTTTTTTTTTGGTTCATTAAGCTCGTGACCTTATTAATGCGGTCTTCATCGTGGCTTGGTCAGAGCTCTCTCGCGGCATCAATATGCAGGCTGTCTCCGAAAAGTGCCGATCGAACATGCATTAACAATAAACGTGCTCTTGCAATCTGCGTAGGTCGGCTTGATTAAATGCAAGGCACACAGGCTTGTCCCAGTATCTGCATAAATTTGCAGAAACTGCTGGGCATTTTTCCGAGACAACCGGTATAATATAGGAAAATCGCCATGTGATGCTCGAATTAAGATTCCGCTTAACGTGTACGTTTTATTCTTATCGACGAATCGCGGCTCGATTTGATTAAGGGTCTTTGATTAGCCGTGCCGGTGTACTTTTTGATTAAACTTTTGCAAGTCTGGCAGTGCCCATATAATTAATTAAACGCATCATCTCGAGGGAGGCACGCGCCAAGATCGCCAGCGCTCGATCCTCCCAAATGTTCGTTCTATCAGTTTCCGATCGGACATCAATTAAGTTGACGCGTGCCCCCATTGTCACTTTACCGAGTGACTCGAATCTATCTATATATTTTAAGCTAGAACGCGCGAATTGAGAGAAAAACAGCAAGTAACGACAATCGTCCATTGCTACATATTTTATATCTGTTCACATCGCGTCATTGTCCATAAGTGAATTGTCATGAATTGTCTCACTGTAATAGTTCTACATTTCCGAATCAACGATCGAATTTTATAATCTTGAAAGAATAAAAAAATTTCGTTTAATACAAACATGAGTACAGAATACGGAACATAACGTAATAACATTGTTAAAGCTATTGTGTAATTAGAAGTTAAATGAACTGATACTTTAATACGGTGTTTCCATGCAATAACACTGTTATTAGTGTTGATAATAGTAATATAATTTTAAAATAGTGTAGATACAAGTAATATAATTTTATTGCAACAAAATGTAGGTCGCTATCCATTTAGTTCCACTCCACTTGTACTAATCACATCATGATTAGTATAATGTATCCGTAACAAAAATAAATATAATTATACGGTATAGAAATTCAATCAAAATCCGCAAGAATACCAGCTGGGGATTACCAACCACGTGCGTGTGTTCGCAACGTACAGTTTTTATTTTTATTTTTATTTTTATTGCTTGCTTCGTATCATGACTTGTTTATACTGTTTCACGGTTGTATTGCGTTTTAAAAAGGTACGGGTACAACGGTAGCAGTGAGTGAGATGCATTTGCATTAATGTATTGCCGTGTCGACGAGTGCAACAGATGGCACCGATTAAAAAACCAACTATCGATTACTATTCTTTTTTTCCTCTGTCACGTGGACGTTCGTACATCGTGACAATTATTTCCGCGTATAGCTTTCTGCAACGTGGTCCTTAAGGACCACCTTGGCGTGCCATTACCGTCTTCACGCTACCAAACGTCATGACACAATGCCATGTGGAAGTGGAACGGGTTTGTAACGAAACGAATGCGACTTTACGATGTGTGTTCGCGTCCATGTAACGTTCCACCGCTGTCGTTAATTGATTTTTCTCTCTCTCTCTCTCTCTCTCTCTCTCTCTCTCTCACAAGATACGTGATTTGTGAAAACGAACCATTTGGAGCGCTTGCTGCGCTGTCAGTGTCTGCAATCAAATACCTTCGGAAGGGTCGCGACTGCGAAATAACATTATCGAAGCGCGATGTACCAAAGTGAAGCGGTATAGATCAAAGCGCTGTCGCTTCGCGATTAATAAATAATTAAGTGTAATTAATAAATAATTGAGTGTAATTAATAAATAATCGAGTGTAATTAATAACTAAGCTGCTGAGCGGAGTGATATAAGTCATAGAGAACTAAAATAAGTAAAAATGAAAGATTCGTTTTTGCACGCAACTATTTTAATAAATTGTTTTTTTTTAAATTGCATGGAAAAATAATGCAATTAACAAAATATTTGAATATTATGTTTCAGCAAATATAAATACATAACAAAGTGTTTGATTGTTATACTTTGGCGAACATATACAAATTATATATATATACATATAATTATATATACTCCTAAATTATATACATATTAATGTTAAATTATTTTTTAAATAATAAAAATTTTTAAAAATTGCTTTTTAAATCATGAAAATTTTGTGCGGATTGTATTTATTCCGCTTAATGGCTTGACCGATCAGCAGCAAAAGGCGGAAGAAGAAAACGAGTTGTCCCTTGCAATCCTTGAAAGTCTCAAGCGATAGAAGCTCCTTTTTGTGTTCATGGCTTCTTTCTGTACTTCCAAATCCGTATACAATAAAGAGTAGAAGATTCATATCAATTGCGTGGAATATTTTTCAGCCGTTAGACTGGAGTTTCTGCTATAGAAGATTTCCAATTACATTCTCACATGGACTTAATGATAAAATCTCTTCTGATTGTACGGTTTCTTTAGAATTACTAATTTATTGTTTAGCGTGAGTTGAGCGAATAATTATTTTCGAACGTGAATTTCGAAGGTCTAATAACTTTCGATCGAAAATTTCGTTACTTTACGTCAATCACTGCGGTATTTATGTACTATATATCGTTAGTAGTGCGACAACGTAATGCAGCGTTCGATCTTCCGGTTCCGCATAATTTCACCGTGCACGCTGCATGCCTGCCGACAACTTATGTCATAAATTTTGCATTCCGCCGATAATTAAGCACAGACACTGCATGACTCAGCCAGAAATCTAAAATTCGTGAGTCTGCCAACTGATATTATAGCGTGACGAGCACTACAAAGGAATTGACAATATTTTTAGTTCCATATTAATTTTTTTTAATTACTAAACTATATAAAAATAAAATTGAATAATATTGCGTTGTAATGCCAATTGATTTTACAACGTGACACGCGTTGCGTATAGAAATTCATATCGCGATTAACAGCACTGGAAAGCCATCCAACCGAAATACGGAGCTTACACAAATTATTTTTTGATTTGAGAGATCATATCGTACACGTAGCTATGTGTATCCGTGCAAATTCCAAGCGAACTCGCAAGCGCAAATCGCGTTGCATGCCGCCGCAAATTTCAGACTCTAAAAACCGCTGCTTCGTAAGCAGAAAGAAACACGCGAACGCCCATGAAACTTTATGTATAAATATTAACGGGAATGGAGAAAGGATGAAAACCACAGTGTGGCACGAGCGCTTGATTATCGTTCCGAAATATATCCAAGACGCTTTCGTTTAACCTAACGCAAAGTATTAATTTGTTATTTGTGCTTAAATCGATCTCAAATTGTCTTTAGTTTATACTTAGGTTTTTAAAACGGAGTCTTCAAGGTTAATAAAAAAGTGAAATTATTCAGTGTATAAGATGTGCATTCCATCGTGGCTATTGTCGATTTTAAACGTTCATAAATTACTGAATAATTTAGTATTATTAGCATTCAATTGAAAAGATTTAAAAAATAATACGGGATAAATTACGTCGTTGTAAATAAAATTGCAAAATAAATCGGTTTCCCTGGAGTCATGAGAATATAAAGCAATATTAACCGCGCGTAGACGTTCCGAAATAATTAAATTTGGTACAGGCAATTGTACCCACTCCCTACGGGTGGTTGGTAATTTATTAGGAAATCGTTGCAATCTCTTGATTTTGCATATTAATATCGCGTAAACCGACAAACAGATAATTACTGTCGAAAACCAGAAACGAATCCGATGATAATAAATGCGACCTGCAGATCTTGGTTTTCGTTTCAAGTCGGACGTTAGTATGGATATTTTACTGAGATGAATGCGTTTCTCGCGAGCGCGTACAATGTAATACTTAACTCGGCGCGAAATGCATCTGCTGCCTCTCGTACATTAATCACCGTCGACCCGCTGCGGCACGGCGCGCTGCTTCCATTACGCGACTCCACGTACAAATGAACTGCCTCCGAGTGTGTAGAGACGTTAGCTATCCGAGAAATTGATATCGTTTATCGAAAGCCAATTCGGCTGTAGGAAACGGAAAACATACATATAAAGCCCAATATTCCCGCGGAAGTCGCACGGACGTTTAATTTTTTGAAACCGGAGAAAGGAGGGCTGCCATTAATACGAGAATGCAATTTGCATCGAAATCTGACAATGGCCGAAGCAAATTCATCGCCGTTAATATTCACGCGGTTAATATCTACGCGTCCGTGTCCTTCGTGAATTGTCGTTCTCGCCGCACTTGTTTCATTAACGGTGCCTCGCGCATGAATTTACATGTAAATTAAGAACACGAAACCCCGGAAAGTTTCCGATCTCTCGTGAAAAATGTAGTTGTCGTGCAGTTTCTTTGCGTGAGGATCAATGTGAGACACTTCTCCTGTTCGAGATCAAAATCTACGCGCGGTATAGAAACATCGGACCGAGTGCCGCTGCTTTATCGATCTTTCCTGTAAGTTCTCAATGTTCAATCGGCTGACTTGACTTTCGAAAGGAGAAAATAAAACGCGCGCTAGAAAATATCTGCTAACTATAGGTCGAATTACAGGAAATTTAATGGATTTAATAATTTGCTCGATAATGAAATGAGATAGTCGATGTCTTTGATAGCTTTGATTTTACTAATTTTTTTTATTTTTGCTTGTCTTTTCTATTTGATGCCGAGGATGACTATTTCGCCTTCGCGAATTCGATTCTTCATTCCTCTTTCTCGCTTTCTCTCTTTCTGCTTTCTCATTTCAGCGTTTTCTCAAGAATAATGACTTTCTAGTGGCAGTAAAATAAATTGGCTATCGCGAAGCCTACAGTCGCGCCTGTCGATTTCACAGATTGATTTTAGATAAGTTCATTTATTTTCCAGCTAACGAAAATTTTTCACGAGACTTGCTTCTCATGTATGAGAAAAAAAAAATTTGCGTGCATGATAGAATTGCAGAAGATAAGGAAAAAGGAATGAAATATTTTTTTAGATAAAGAAAGCATATAGTTTATTACTTTAAGAAAAAAATTAATTACTTAACAAATTAAATCGGCATAATTTATTATAATATAATTTTAGAGGTTTTTTTCTTATTACATAGAGCTATTTAATTAATATTATATATGATACAAAGTAATAGAAATCAATAGAATTAAATAAAATGTAGAAATTTGATTTAAATATATATATTTAAAGAATATAAAAGTAACATAAAATAAATAAAGAAAAGATGATATTGTTTGTGTAACATTATTTATTATTATATTAGTAATTATTCTTTTATCTTATTAAAACTGAAGCACTTAGTTTTAGCATGCTCGATATTTTAGTAGCTTAATCGCGATTACGGTACTGAAATTTGGAAGGGCTTGCACGTGATCCTCGTCTAATTTTGCAAACGTAGACTTTTCCGACCACGTGCGGAACCAATTGGGACGCATTGACTTCTCCATACGTGGCAGGAAACTTTCAATAAACGTGTGAGTACGGTTGGTTGTACAATCAGTACGTTGCATTTACTTTCATTCGGCATTTTCGAAAATTTCGTATGTAACAGGAGCATAGTTTTGTTTGCGGCAACGCATGGATTCTTATTTACCAAAAACATTTGCGAGACATTATACGCTTTAGCGTTTCATAAATTTCGTTGATGTTTGCACTTTGCCTCGGGCAGACTGGCAAATATTGATTGTTGAATTGAAATTCTGCATTTAACGTCCAGAGAATTCAAAGCGTGCAGTATCGTCAAACGGAACTAATTAGTGTCCACGTAGGCCAATAGTAATTGTTTATGATATAAAGTTTAAAAGTCATAAAATATTTTCCAAGGGAATTTGAAAAGGGAACGCGGTTTCTTCTTTCCTTTTGAATTAATTGGTCAATTGATTATCGTATCTTGTCTCATAGCACTGTTTGAGTTCCAATTGTTAACAAAATATATCTTACTCTTGTCATCCTCATTATATAAAAAGAAGAATAATTTCCAAGAAAGGAACTCGTACTCTTCTCTACTGCTTAAGAAGGTATCTTCTATGACGTTGCGAAAAAATATGTCCAGAACATTATTAATAGTTACAAAACGTCACTTAACACGTGATGCCGTAATAGTATATAACATCATAAATTTTGGTGCCAAATTATTCTCATCCTGTACACGATAATTTATATGTACCTTTCTTTAAATCACACGTTACAATCATGCACGATATGTTTTCGTCGTGCATGCTTTTTATAATCGCACAATTGCACCGCTCAATTACTATCAGGCTCGTGTAGTAGCCGGTAATTACTAGCTGCGAACCGCCCTTGTACCAATTAACCACGCGGTAACCATGTGCTAACAGCGCAAGATCGAAGGATCATTTTCTTGTTCCTGCACCTGTGTCCATATGTTCGTGTGTGCCTGCGTGTTTACGTATGCGTGTAAACGCGAATGCTCGTATGTACACGTGTGAGGGTGTCGAGTGGGGACGGTCGGATTGAAGTGCAGCCGAAAAACATGCGGAATTCAACGAGGGAGAATTATAGCCGGGGGATTGGAAGGACGGTCGAGGGTAGGAAGAGTGAATGGGGCCTAGAAATCGGACTGCGACGTGGCCAGGGCACTCTCGGCCGTCTCCTCGCGTCGTCATAAGGGCCTCGTCACTTCGCCACACTCGCAATGCGTCGGGTGTCCACGACGGTCCACGCGGTTGCTGATTGAGTGGTCGCTGCAACAGAAAGAATGAATGAAATTATTAACGCAAGAAAAAGAAAGATATCATCAGAAGAAAGACAGAGTAGATTTAATCGATGTCATCAAGATCAAGAAAAGCTCTTACATCGTCTTTGCAAATAGAAAAATATGAAAGATTGAAGACAAGAGTTCTTATTCAGTATATCAACTAAAAGTAACATAATAAGTATTATATTATAATTTTGCACTCAACAATGTAACTCCATGTAATTCCGTGTGTTACGTTACATTTATATTATTAAGTACGGAATTATATTATAACATTGATGTTATATTTTTAGTTGATGTCGACTTGATATTTAGATTATAATGTAGTGATTAATATCACAAAATAATATGATATTTCTTTTATAATATTAATTGAAGTTGGTGTTAGTAATTAGCTATGCACAAGTGAAGAAAAGAGAAAAGTGGAGAGAGAAAGTTTCTCGAGAGGCAAGCGTCGAGCACAACATAAGAAAGATATAATGCAAGTTATATAGATATCTTAGAACCTTTCTGTTTGATTCTCTTAATAAAATAGAAGATATCAGAGGAAATTTTCCATTAAATTATGGAAAAAGGGTATTGCTGTTTCTTCCAACAAGAAGACTGCAAGTTTAATAAGCTCTATTAAAACAGTTTAATGTCCATGGATTGCAAGTTGATGAAATCGCAAAATCCATTTAAATTATATTGAATTTATGGTATGCACCAAGTGCATATAATTTATTTTACTGTTAACCCTTTCGGATAGAAAACTTCTATTGCATTATAGATTCGGTTTTTTCTTATTAAGGCACTTCGTTAAATCAGTCAAGATGAGATTCTTAGAAATGCAATTTGTTGGAATGTGTAACTTCAGTGTCTACTATTTTCTTTTTACCGTAATAAATTTATGTAGCGAAATATCTCTCACGATAACGATAAAAGCAAAGAGAATAGTAAAAATTCTGTGCTTCTTTCTTTTATTTTAATAACATTTTTTTCTTTGCTACGTTTGAGTGTTTTCTTTATGAATAACTAGTATATTAATTTAAAGCACAAAGGTATGAAGTTAAAGAAAGACCTTTAATTTGAAGTTTCGCTGTCGACATTTTTCTATCTTTTCGCTCTCTTTGATAAATAATATAGTTTCAAAAATCGATGAAAGAAACGCGCGCGTAATGAAACGATTGAAAACAATAAAGTACACACAGCATGAAATCCTTGATTGCATAACGACGAACTCGCTGTTATAACGAGTGAATAATCGAGTCGTTCCGCCCCATCGTTTCTTCATACATATACGAATAGCGATAGAATGATTCGCAATATGAAAGATTCTTTCATTTGTTAAAGTGAAAATACATTTCAGTGATTTTAGAAATATACGTTATCCCAATGAAATAATTAGAAGTTTTACGTCGAAATTTGTAAGCCGGCTGCCGTTCATCCCTTACGTGACTCTGCGTGGGCTATAACCCACGTATACGATTATGATTAAATGTGCAACTCATATGAATGTGTATGAATGCGATATGACGTCAATGAAGCGGTATATGCCAACAATGTTCGCACGATGGTTTATAACGTTATGTAACAATTATACATTTTTTTTATGTTGGAAGCATTTGATTGCCATTACACGCCTTTTCCAATTTCTTTCAATCTTGCAGTGACTTGTAATAATTAAAAAGAACTTTCATTACTTTTATTTTTTATTTTACTTTAGAATTGTGAGATAAAACGAAATGGTTTAATATGTACACATATTAAATCATATTATGAAGCACCAAATTATCTGTATGCTTCTGGATAGGATTACTTTTTAGCATTATGGCAAAATATTCTCGTTGAGAATTCCACTCCTTCTTTGCTTAAATATGCTATCATAAAACGCAATAATTCTTTTATGATGACCATGTATATCACTGACACACACCTAGCCAAATGATTAAAATGCTACAACGAAGGACCGAGAAATGAAAGCGTTACGATGTATGGCGATGCCTTAATCTTTTACGACTTCATTGAATTTTTGCCTTTCCCACAATGCAGCTTGCAACCTACATGAGAATTGTTACATTTTGATTCGCTTTGACGTTTTCTCTTTTGGTACATACATCCTATTGCTGCCGCTAGTTTCTACAGAAACCACTTCAACCCGAATTAATTGTTAAATTAAAGACTTCGCTCGTGCTTTAACAATCAGGCTGAAGCTTAAGAATATTGCATATTCATACGGGCTCTCCTCATACAATAGAATGACACCGTCATCATAAAAAATATAATTGGACATCTTAGAATTAAGTAGATGGCTTATAATAAGCATTTATCAAGTAGTTTAAAGCCTTAACGTTGCTTTAAAAAATTAATTAAACATCAATGATTTTATATAATAAATAAGTTCAAGTGTAGAAGAAATTAATCAAGTAAAATATTATTAAATTTTTTTAATATTAAAGATTAAAAAATTTTGTTGAAAAAGATAATTTATTGCTAGGAAAAAGTCGGTTTGAAATTTTTTAAAATACGTTGTTATAATCGGATCAGCTTCAATATCTCGTAGCGTAAAAATAACGTTAATAAAAAGCAATAAAGCACGGGAAAAGTGTAAAATAATTTTTGTGAAAGATTAAAACTATCCACGGCAATGTAGACCTGACGTAAAGGGTTTATAAGAGAAATAACGAAGATTAGTACGTCGAGTTAACGGAAGAGCAGACCGAGATGACAGGGATGGGAGGGGGCGGGATAGCAAATCGCCGTGGGTGATGAGGAAAAAAAAAATTCTGAACGCGATATCACCATGACCTACATCGTTCCGCTGAAAAAGAGCGGTGAATACTGAGTATACTATTGTCAGGCGCAGTAGTAAACTGATGGTATCGGACGACGTCGCTCACGCAGTGGTTACTACTCAATAATGGTCCGACAACGCTTAGATCAGATCGCGTGCTAATCGTGATCCGACAAGTGTGTAAGCAAGAATTTTTTAATTATTTAGTTCTTTTGTCACTTTTTCATGTTCAAACTGTTTACGTCACTTGTCGAATCCCATAGCGACATCGTTTGCTTGGCGTGGAGCTTTCCATTAGCTTTACTTCGCGGTGTATTACAATAATAGCAATTCAAGTGCAGTGTGCATAAATGAAGAAAAAATGGAACGAGAAAAACCACATTGGAGATTTTCGGAAAAACCGAAAAACTGAGTAACTGAATAAGTTGTAACGATTTACTTGACATTTATGTAATGAATTCCAGAGACTTTTGAATTAAATATTAAAAGAGGAAAAATAAGGAAACCGAATAAAAATGATATCCAACTGCAATAGTCTAAATCGTTCTATGACGTGACTGTCATACCAGTAAAAAATCGATAGCAGGTGAAGTACTTGTTACGTTTACGAGCGTGCAACAACAGGACTTCGATAAGATCGTCATAAAGTTCATCGCAGGCTTTAGTGCCTTATTAATTCAAACTTTCATTGTAACCAATAAAGTTACAAGTCCCTATGCGACCAGAAGTGATTTCTACCATCATGCTCGAACATGGCGAGTTTAAAGTTTGAAGTTGTACAAATTGAGCGATACAATTCGATAACTGTTTATGAATTAATATCCTGTTCCATTTAATTTTTCGACATTTGGCAAAGTGTATAATGTCCAAATGAAAATTACATCGAGAGATAAAGTGATTCCAATAAAATAAATCGATAAAAATTATTTGAGTATGTGTATTATTACTATTTTATATAAAATATATACTGTATATATATTTCTCTTTTAATTATATCCACAAAATTTTTGCTAAGATTTATTTAATTTTCATCTTTTCTCTTACAAATCTTGAAATTTGCTAATATAAAATATATTTGTAACAAAAAATCTCGTATTCTCAAATTCGTTCTTCCTCATAGGAATATTTTTTACTTGAAATTAATACTTAATTTCAAAAATTTTATAATAATGGCATATATAGTTACAGAGCTACTCGTAACGTATTTAAAAATTTTTTCATTTTTACTGGGCTGATTACTTGATGTAAAATGAACATAGAAACTGCAGTTGAAATAAGCGACGTTCACTTTTCACTTTGGTGTTAAAAATTTCTTCGATAGGTAATGCAGTTTGGCCCGCAGGGCTGCATTTTAGATGCAGTTAACTGAATTCTCTTTCTCTTTCTGTCTTTCGTGCCCGTCCATCAGCATATACAGCACTCAACCGTGGCCAACGAGTATGACCTTTTCAGAATGTCAACGAATGTTACAAGTACTTGCGTGACAGCAGAAGAGGTGGCGGATACGCGTCCTTATCCACGCTCGCACAACTCCCACGAGACGCAAAGTTATGATTACGAGAGCTCGCAATATGCTCAAGGGACGTAAATTTTAGGACCGCTTCGGCTGACATGCTCGATTGAAGTTCGAAATTGGAGTCACAGACTGCACGGCGTTTAATAAGGATTTCGCCGTCAGCGATCAACAGGGGACTTGGCGGGTACCTGGAGTTGACAAGGTCGTGGACGACGTCTCTTCGGGATACGTCCGACGACACTGTACGTGCTTGCTTTTAGGCGAGCTAATTCTTAACCGTCGTTACGGGAGAATGGGAGTTGAGATAATTGTACCGTGTTGGCTGGCACAATATTACTCAGTAGTGAGTCATATTATAAAGAGCACATTGTCCAATCATTTACCTTGATCTTTACAGCTATAAAAGAGTACTGCAATGTAACTGAATTTAATAAGCCCTTTATAAACTTCTCTCTATTTCTTAAAATAAACATTTAAATATACCAACTAAATCATTGCTATATTTATTTAATCAAGATTAAGATTTTTGTATTTTTAAATAATCTATTTTTGAAAAATTTTAATCTAAAGAGAAGATGTATGATGAATATATATTAAATAGAAATCTAAATAGGTACATTCTTATATTACTTCGTTGTTATCGTCACTAATCCCCGACCTGCAAGCTCGTAGGAACCGCCGTTTTAAGCTATAAATATGGATTCCATTAGATTAAACGACCGCTCTTTCAGAAGCTTTGCCAAAAATCCGATAGATTAAGATAAGCTGGATATATAGTTTTGATCGCCATAACTGCAGTATAGTTTATAATTTTGCCCAATACAGTTTAATCGATGAGTTAAATTGTAGTATTCATAGCAGCGTTAAATTGTAATCAATGTAATAACAGATGTTGCAGTTACGGTTTGACATACGCATATATGATTTATACCATTATTTATTGTAATTTAATAATGCTTACGTATTATTTATTATAATTTAACAAACAATCGCAATTATATCGAATAGGAATGTACCGGTGACCTTCGTAAATGTAATCATGGCAATCGAGGCACGTATGTGATAATCAAGAGAGTTCGGTGTAAAGCTTTCAGCCCCGACGTAAATTCGTTAGTGTCACGCTAACCAGAGTACGCACGAACGCATGCATATACAGTGTTCAGAAACACACGAAATTCGTGAGAACAGGCACATTAAGCCATGTTGTTCTCATTGTATTATATTTATCGATAACGGAAAAGTGCCACGTGTAAAAGAAATTTTTACGATAGCATACAAAGATTACTATTTCATTGTTATTATTGATTATATTTGTGTAAAATACTTTTATTTCTTTACAAATGCTCTGCTATCTTTTTATAGGAGTTTTTTCCTAATTTCCATTCTTATTTTGAATTTTATTGCAGGTGTTTTTTTTATATTAAAGTGAATATTCCTGCATCCTTTTAAATCTTGATTTGGGTTTATATCCGTTTATATTATGTAGAATTACTTTTTTACTAACACAGTAAAATACATGACCTTGCCATAAATTTAGATTAAGTTTGATCACATAATCGGCAAGAGGGCTCGAGATTTATTACGCATAATCAGAGCTAAAAATAATCCTAACGGCGTCGTAGCTGGCGTCAACTCCTTAGTCAAGGAATTATGAGACGGAAACTCGGGATCTCACGTTGCAATATAGCCAGCTGTTTTATTCCGCGTGCGTGGGACGTTGCTGACGGCGATCTTTAAGATGTGCTCCCAATTTTTTATACGAACCATTCGTAAATATTCAACGGAGCGCAAGTACATACCGCTGCCTACGCAAAGCTTTACCGCCTACCATCGCTGTAATGCGTTCTTTTTTACTACATGTAAAATTACGCTAATGCAATATCATAAAAGGCGCTCCCGGGCGATCTTCTTTTCCGTTAAAAAAGTAAAACTACGAAGAGAGTCAGCGCCAGAAATTCAATGCACCTAATTTTTAAACTCACAAAAGAAATATTATTTCCAAGCGCTTATACCTACAGTTGTTTTTTATAGTCATATATTATTTTTATAGATATTTATTTTTATTAATATATATATTTTTAGTTTTATATATCTTTATTGTTACATATTTTTTGAAAATGTATCTAAAAATATTAAATCAAGGCATTCATTGAAATGATAAGGACGTGATTCAAATAATAAAAACACGACGAATCTCACGCATATAAAGAGAGACAATGGGTGCATTTCTACCTTTCAATTGTCAACTCAACCATGATATCGTATATAGTAAAGCGACATTCGTTTCAGTGAATGCCAAAGTAGCTTTTGACACACTGGGTGTAGAAGAGCGATAACAAATGTACGAAGAACCGAATTCTTTGAGCACATTCGCCGAAATCACGTACAAAAGTCGTCGTATCTATTCGCCATCGTTCGAAGGCGTGGCTTTAAATTTTCAAAGGAAGTAATCTCGAGTAAACTCGAACAGAATTTTTATGTTTGTTCGCAGACAGGAATAGACGGTAAGTCTTTTGACCTAAAAATAATCATTTGTGCAAACTTTTATAGCGTATAACTGAACAAAAAGATATTACAGACACTATACAGAATCTGTTACAGAATCTGTTATACATAAAAGAATGTTATGTAGTTTTAAAAAAATTGATATATATGTTTTTATAAAAAATTTAGTTTACGAACACAAAATAATAATGCTAATATTACTTAAAAAGAAAATTTAAAAAAGAAATATTGTTATGTGACGAATATATGGATTATTGTTAAGTAATTGTAATATTTTTATGCAAATCAAACATTAAATTTTAGAAATTAATTTTATATAAATTATGCACTTGTTCTCTATTATTAGAGAATAATAAATACTGGAAAGAGACTGAGTTATTCGTGAAGAACTCTTGTGACCAACGGGGACGGAAAGTTTAAGCTTCATTAGTTTCCGTATAGATTCGTCGCTGCCGCAGCATAAATAGGATCAACTCTAAATTTGTTCAGGAAAGGTCCACGAGCTTAATGTAATGTGCTGGAAAGATTGCGCGCGGTCAAAGATCGCCAGCTGCGTTATATATGTTGGAAAATGGCTGAACATAGTGGAAGCACATGGCGGTCGGTGATTATAATCTGAAAAAAAGTTGGAAATGAAAGTTCCTTTTTTCCCTTTCTCTTTCGATATATTAATATCCTTTGAAAAAAAACTGGAGCAATCCTGATACCGCCCGGATATTTCTTTAACAGATTGTTCGCGGAGATTTCATAAAATTGATATCAAGCCCTCCGAAATGTCTTCCAACAATGGATTTAATTTAGATTTTTATGTTGCTTGCAATATTATATACAGTCATATCTTATTCTGCTTCTTCTTTACTTTCAAAAGCACTTTGTCATACAAGATTATCTATTTTATTCTAAGCACGTATGTCAGTCTCTGTGAATTCGCTTCTCTTTTTCGAAATTTACTTTTATATTCACTGCTTTTATTGAAGTTCATGATATACCGGTTATTAGATCGTTACTGTATAATAGTTTGCCAGATATGACAATTCTGTAGAAAGTAGAATGATTTCAAGGAAAGTTATCGATCGCTAATTGTTTTTCGCGAACACGAGGTCAAAAAATTAGTCGTGAATTAATCGACTGCCACGGGCATCAGCTGCCAGGTTATCAGTTTAACACGCGATTAAAAAATTGCGAGCGACGTTGCTCTAGTTGATGAAGTATTTTGCATAAAGTGTCGTCCCAACGGCGTTCTAGAATAAATTTTATAAAGCAATATGAAATTATGCAAATATACAACTTCGCTGGTGCAAAGATTTGAATGTCTATTTCTTCGAGCGATTTTCAGAAAGACAATAATATTACAAGCAGCAGCTAACAGAATGCAAATAAAAATTAGTGAAACTAGAAATACCAATGAAAAGAACTCTTAACAATATTTTATTAGGCAGAAATAATTTTATTATTTATTTTATGTATAATTATGTATAATTAAATGAAAAGAATTTTTAATAATTATATTTAATATGTTAATATATTTTAGCGTCCTTTTTAAACAATAATAAAGTGAACGTTCATATTTATGCAAAATTCCGGTCGTGTAATTATCATTTTCAATTTTTAAATATGATTTCTGTTGATGCATGCGAAAAATGTGCGATATCTTCCACAGTCTCATATTTTCGCGAACGCGAACACGTTAGCAGTAAAAAAAATGGTACTACGTTAACATTTTAATGTCGAGTGTAAACTTTAAGATTTGCACGTTAATTAACTTTAGTGCATCGTCACGAGTTTTCGCAGCGGCCCCTGAGCTCTCTAATCACATTTCCAATTATTCGCGGTGAAAAAATTGCGCCGTTCCATTCCTCAGGTACTCATAACCGAATCGTTACGCTTTGTTCTGGACGGATGTTGGTCGTTACAAAATTCAGGTTAAACGCTGATATAGAACAACACCGTCGAAGCATTCACGTACAGAATCTCGCGAATCCCTGACCTATATCCCTTAAAACATCGTATCGCCATTACGTGTGCCTCTCGCTCGCGTCCTCCGTGCACACGAATATAACACATGTATAAATATACATATATATGAGATCACATATGTAATATCGTTGCAGGGCGTGCTCTTCGAGATAGAGAGTGACCGTGGAAATCATAGCATGTACTCTTATTCGTAAAGGGACCCTGTTTTCTTTACGGATAAGTCACTTCCGGAAGCCTGTTTCTTTCAACAGCGTGGCGTTGGAACCCAACAAAATTTTGGTCCGGGAAATTCGTCCGTTTCATCAGCATGTGAAAAAGATCGCGAAGAAACGTATAAACTTATTTTACGAGTGTTGTTATAAAGGTGCGCCATTAAAAGATTCTATCAGGAAAATATACGTTCAGGATAGGGAGAAAATTCCGTCCGTGCTCTGTAAATACAATTACCGACTTCCCTACGTTTACAGATAATATTCTCTTACAAAACTATTTCGCGAATGTTATGACGGATTTAATCTTGGTATATAATGCAAATTATTACAGAATTGGGGTACGCTTTTATCATCATCAAATAATATAGAATAATGAATGGTATAAAAATATTTCTTTAAGATGTCACGACACTTTTCTCTGAATGCCAGATTATTAATACGAGGCTATAAATCGTTTAATTTAATTATATGCACATTTTTGAACATGTTACAATTAATGTATAATAAATACATCAATGAATTATTTTCTTCGTGATTAATATACCTATTTATTTTTTATTTGATATATTTTTACAGTTTCATTAACTTTTTCAACATTTTTTTCAAGACTTCTTCAAAAGTTCTCATGTAAAATTTATGAATTAACTCGTTCCTGGAAACGGATTTTCTGGAAACGGATTTTCTGGAAAGCTTTCGACAAAATTTTCTACGAGAATTCCGCGTCACAATTCTACTAAGTATGTACCCTATGTGGACCGTGTTCAAGAATGACAGCAAGAACATACATCGGTGGCGTCTATATCGTGATTACGTAATGGAATAGAAGTTTCCCAAGTAAGTTCTAAGTCGCTTAGTTTCAGACTCAGTTTAGTTTACTACGAATGTGTAGAAGTGGTTACAAGACGAGTCTGTACAAGGAGCGCTGAGGGTGAAACTTTGGATCCGATTATAAGGTTTCAAGCCCGATTTTCATATCGGTAGTCTTTCGTGAATTTGCAGGGCAGTGCTGCGCAAGTTAATTACTTATTACACATCCTCAGACATGAACGTTAACATGCAACAGCATGTATAGGCGTACATTAATTTAATATAAGTGCTATACAAACGTCATTACTCTCCGTTTACATATATCTATATAGTCATCAAAGGGCGATTTACAGTGTAATTTTATATTTATGAAATAATTGCACAATTGTAAAATCAATCGTTCTATTATTGATCAATCTCTTTTATGAGGTAAAATAATCCGAAACGTTCGCGGAACGATATATTAATAATAAAGCTGCTAAAATCAGCAGCTGTTTTTTCAATTATTAAAATATCTTAATAGCTCATGCTAATTGTCTCGGAAAAGTTTAATCTGTTACAATAAAAGTTTAATTAGCTGAAGCTCTGTAATCTTTCGTGTTACATAAATAATAAAATATCTGTTGAAGCTCGTTTTATGAAATAACTTGATGTGAATAAAGTACAAAATTACAAACAAAACTGTAAAAATCTCCCGCTATGTGAAATATCGGACACAAAAAAAAGAGAGCTATAAAAAACGTATCCTTTGCAATTCTTTGTCAAACAATGTAAGCTACGATTATAAAGCAAGATTCGTTTTGATAAAGATTTAATTAATTCCAATTTAATCAGATTTTTTATTATAAAATTTAGATTTATTTTCATATAAAAAGAAGATATGATCGCAATCTCCATTTTATAAATCACCAAGGCAATCTACATTAGTCCCACTAATAAGGAAAAAAAGTAAAGGCAATCATTACTTCGTAAGAGTGGCTCATGACCGATTTCGGAAATATAACGAGAAGTTGGCGATCAAATGAGGCTGATTCCGAGTTGGAGTGCGTCCAGGAACTTTCAGCTAATAACAACCGATGGAGAGAGGCGTTTGGTTGCTGATCCAAGCTTATTCGTCGAGATCAATCTTCATCTCAGAATACACTCGACTTCCGTTAAATTCTCGCCTTTTGTCGGACGTCACTGCTACGCGACGTGAAATCGTTGTTATCTCACGTTCGACGAGACAGATAATTGTTGGCTGTTCGTGGCTATTCTCACGGATCTATAGGACCGTGAGAATCTTACAGGTCTGACTGGCTGCGGTACATAAGTTGAAAATAGCCTATTAACGAAGACATTTCTTTTTAAAATTTCGTAGAGTTAATTAAAATTGGACGATTTACGTACCATTAACGTGTTATATGTGCACGTGTACAACTATCCTCGGTGAACTTTATCGATTTTTCCATAACTTTATTTACCATATCGAACACTCGTTTAGCTTTCATCGTCATAGTGATACATCACTATACGGAAATTAATTCGCATGCTCGCACGCAGCGATACACCGTCAACTCTATTTGCGGTAAATTTTAAAGGGTACTAGCTCCGATTCGATAGAAATAATTAAACGCGTCGGGAAAACTGATGATAGGGAGAATTAATTATAATTTAAAGCTGAGCGTTTTCGACGAGCGCGTTCGTTTATGTGATGGGAATTTAATATTACTTATAAAAGCATCATATAAAAATTAATTATTGCACCGCGCAATATCGCGCGCGTACAAGCGGGTTCGATAATTAAATTATGGATAAACAGAATGTTATATTAATTCGAAATAATACAGGCTCTCGCCTTAATTCGACGAATTATACAGAATACTTAATCATCAGGCGGCAGCCAATGGAAGCACTGGCGAATATTTGCGATAGATTCCTCACAGATGCAGACGAGGCTACTTTTTGATCGCAATATGTGCAATTCACGTATTGAACAACTTATGGTTGCTCTACGATGGGACTATGCACAGCGCGGGCTATATTGACGTTCGCTTCGTTACAACTTATCGCATAGCTTACAAACGTAAGCTGAAGTTCTTGCATTAACCAACAACCAGCGAAAAATCGAAGATGCGTAGTTCATTCTATGTCAATGGAAAGAAACAGTTGGAAAGTATTTCCGGAAAGCGACCTCCGCGTGAGTGAATCACTTTTGATCGAAGTTTACGCGGGTATAAATACACATTTGCAGTCTATATCGAACGAGCCGCTGACTTTCGCTTGCGCAAACGTTTTCCGGATCGGTGCTGCGAACAACATGTTAAAAGTAATCTAATCATTTTCCGCAAAGGATTCCAAATGAAAAGACAAATAGAAAATAAAAAATGCACGAATCTTACAATTCTGTTTTTCATCTTTTGAATGAAATTGGAAAGTTAGATATAAAAGATGATGATAAATAAATGATTTTTAATCGATTATTGAGCATATTGATCATATCGTTGTTGAGGATCGTAATGCGGATCATGATGCCATGAGATTAATTTGCGATGTCCCGCGATGGACGTTAATAAATGAGCCTTTACATCGGGGCCAAATACCTGTCCTACCAAATCAGTGTCCTGTCAGTGTCGCGTATTCAAAAGACTGGTGGCATTCAAAAGATATAAACTCGAGTTTCAGTTAGTAGCTTTTAAGCTCCAATTTGCTGTGTATGTCAGCCCAAATTCTGCTGGAATACTTGCATATAATTTCACCGTTACGAAGATGAGAGATGGTGCACGTTAATATATCCAGGAATTCAATATAAACGTATGCGTGCAATTTGGCTGAGTGGCATGTGAGCTTCGAGGAGCGACGCAATTCGTGAAAGAACACCAATAGGCTAATAGGTTATAAAACACGGTACAAAGGAGTAATAAAATAAAATAAAATAATTGGTTTACATGTTGCTGTGCAACTTTATAAATGAATACGTATTTGTTTATCGGGCAAAATAATGTATGTACAAGTAATTTAATATACAAATATAAGAAACAAATTAATGTCGATGCTATTTGTGTAGTATTCTCTTTTTACATAATACTTTCAATAAAATCCACGCGACAAATTGCGATTATGTAATATCGATATAGTGTCACTTGCAAATTTGCAACAATTATTCCCAATTATCTATGTTTGTCGAGTGAAATGTGTTCGAATGAAAAGCGGCATGATGTTCCACGCCGGCGAGTACGGCATACTGTCGGAAGCGTGATCAAAAATTGATAGCGCGAGATGCAGTGCCGGTGAAATCATTGATGATCCGTTGGAAACTAGTTTCCCGTTTAGCCTGAGGCAGTTGCTGAATTTCCTCAAGTTCTGAAACTATTCTTCGTTCTCTTTAAACGTACATCTACTTCAGATTAGAGAAATTTCGATAAATAAAATTAGCATATTAAACGCTACAAAGTTCTATCTCCTTTTATATTTTAAAAAAACGTAAATTAATTAATTTTTCATATATGGAGTAAGAGAAAAACGCGAATAAAACAAATCTTGAAATTATCTCACTGAGATTTACGCTTGAAAAATAGAAAAATTTTGACGACTTTTATAAATGGAATGTATGGAAGTTGAATCTTTAGAAAAATGAACAGAAAACTATTTAAAAAAGACTATTTATTTGAAATAGTCTGTCTTTGGTAAAATTTTCTTGCTTTTTCATCATTTAAAAAAAATTTTCTTGTCCATATAGACTTGCACTTCCATCACTGTCATGTACTTTTACACATCGAGATATCTGATCTAAAATGCATATATGATTTTTTTAGTATTTTCACTAGAAAAAAATCAAATACATTTTCCGAAAATTGATAGTGACTATCAAGAGATTCTCTACCACACGTTTCTAGTTTCTGCTCTTTTCCTCATAATTCAATATTATAAGCTGTTGCCGCGTCCGAAGTATATATTGATAGCTACGACAAAACCGAACAAAACCGAAATAGCGTATTCTAAAGTGCTTTCAGTTTTTTATTAAATGGAAACCGCACTCTTCTTTAAATCCCGCAGCGTCAAATCGACGTAAAGCAATCGTTCCGCTTGGCACACATAACTCGTACTATTACAGTCGTAAAAACAAATCAAGAAATTTAATTTCACCGTGGCTTAAGCGGCAATTCTCTTGGAAAACGTAGTGAGTTAGACCGCAGCATTGGTTTGCACCTTGGAGTCGGCATCGGAGATATAATTGCGGAATTTTAGTTTAATTAACCGAGATATGAGATACTAAATATAACACTAAATGCGATACTACTTTCTTTTCATTAGTTGGCAACTGGAATCTCATTTTCTTCACCTCGCAAAAAAGGAATCTTTGAATTAAAGTGCTGGCACGTCACATTGTCCGTTTTTTTGTTACATCCCCAAGGGAGCTTTTCCGAGAAGCACAACAAGTCGCTTGTGTCCAACAGTCTGGACGCGCAAATTTTCCAGCAGCAACTTGTGGCTGTCAAGTAAGTACATTTCTAACACTCCACGAACAAGAGAAAAAAAAATAGCCGCTACAATGGTGTGACTCGTTATAAGAAATTGTTTCCCGCTGTGAAAAGTGTGGAAATGTCGTGGTGAAGTGTCTCCGTACAAAACAGATTTTGAGAAATTTTGCAAAACGCTAAATAAATATTTATTAGTTTTATGTAAACTTTATTTCAAAGATAGCTCAGCCTGTTACGTAACAGATCTTTTATTTTCACGGACGCGACAAACGTATGCAGAAAATAAATTCTTTTTTTATATTTATTTTACGGTCTATCGTTTGTCTTTGCAATCCATTCATGCAGAATTTTCAATAAAATAAAATAAACAATTGATTGATTATCCATTGCGGAATAAATATATAACGAAAATAAACGTGATAAGATGGCAAAATAGTGAGTATCGGCCAATGCCGAGAACGAATAGAGCGGAGTGCATTTTCGACGCCCACGCTGTCCTTCGAATAGAAGAATAGCGACGAAAGAAATGCCGCAAGAAAAAACTTACGATCTCTCTTTTTATTATACCACCACCAATGTCCTTGCCGAACTGCATTCCTCTCGACCGACCACCTTGCATCGGTCACGGATTTTTCTCACCCCGTTTGCAAGCCCTCGCAGTGTTTAACGGCTTTTTTCTGTTGTCCTTCTCGTAGCGAAACGCAGCGGATCAATATAATTTTCTTAAGTGACCTATTACGACGTGTATTATACATATGTACAATACACCTATATTCACCTAAAGCAATTGTGAACATTAAATATTAAAACATTACTCGTTGGAAATATTGGCAATTTGCAGAAGGATAAAATAAATAAATATAAACTGCGTAAATATAATAAACAGATAAACCAAACATTCCACATATTAACAACGTAGAGAATGGAAACAAGGAGTACGACTGCATTCTACAAGTTCATTTGTAGTTGTAATGTACAATTTCAAACGAAGAATGCCTTGCGTAAGTTCTTCCGTTGATCCATATCCGTATTTCCAGACACAATTTCGAAGATTCAACAATTCGCTTGTGAAGCCGAGCTAGAGTTTCTCTGAAACGATTTCGCTAGAATTCCGACTCTCTACTTTGGTTCGTATGCTTCATTCAAGTATTATATACTTGCATCAACTTCTTACTTGAGAAAATCTAATTTATCACACTTACGTGCCGTAAAAATTTAAGACGTAAGCTGTAAGAAGCCATATTTCCATAATTGCTCATCGAATTATTGTACTTTTATTATTAAAAGATAATTTTAAAATGAAGTTCATAATTCTTGCTACAAAGTGATAAGTTCTGAAAAGCAAACAAAATAAATAAATATAAAAAATAAATGAGGAAGTCTTTGTCCTTAAAAAATTTTGTTAACAATCTGTCTTATTTATTTTCTTTCGACGTCGATTGAATTTAATTTAAATCTGGGATTATTCTCTTGAATTAAAAAACGGACATTATATCGTAACTATTTTTAGTATATTAATTATTATATTCTCGGTATTTCTATCTTTTTATTTTTATATATAGTTTTTATATATAATACATCAATAAAAAAATTAAAATTCAACATGCGTTTTAGTCACACATATTTCATGTACAATTCGTCATATATGAATTTATTATAATACATGACAAAATCATCATTTTATTCAAAACGTACGATAGAAATTAAAACATGAATCCTGCACGGAAAAATTAATTTTAGTGAGATACCAAAAAATTTAGCTAAATATAATTCTAAAAATTTTGTTGATCATTAAAATAATTACGTAGGAAACTCAAACAAGACGAACAGTGCTGCAAAAACGTAGTGCTTCGTAGTGTTTGAAATTTTTGCAATGATTTTTTTCTGATTAAAATGTAAATGTAAATTATTATTTATGTCAATATTAATATATGTTTAGTTCGAATTAACGTCATTAACCAGAATAATTGATTACATATATGAATATTATATGTCACTTAAATTAAATTTACAATGATAATACATTTTCCGTTTCTCATTTATATGTTGGATATGATAAAAATCACAACGTTTACTTCATATTTTAATATTAAAATATAACAGTATATAAGAACGTTTACAATAACTTCAAATGAAAATAAAATCTTTCTTAACGTAACGTTGCTGAGATATCAAAAAATTTTAAATATTTAAGTAGATTTGACAGTTCTGAAAATAATCTTGTTGGATCATTAAAATAATTATAAAGGAAATTCAAGCATGATGAGCATACTGCAAAAATTCTGATATTCTAACAATCAGCCTAACGTTTGTTATAATTATTTTGATAATATAATAAAATTATTGTCAGACTTATATTTAGCTAAATTTTTAGATACTTCAGCAAAATTTTTTTTTGTGTGACGAGCGCATAAAAGAAATAAATTACCAAATCAAAATAGTTTGTGACATCGGCGAAGTGAAGAAAGTTCCAGACGAACTTATCCAGGTGAATGCATGAATCTCATATTTGAAATACTTTTCGCCATATCGTGACTACCCTTCACTGGGAACTGGCAGCAAGACGACAAGGGACACGATCGATGAGCGGTGTTTCGCCATCTGTTTCCGCGCGGACCGCTTGGGAACTCGATTCAGCGCTCTACACCTCGTGCATAACTTATCCAAAGGGACGTGCTAAACGTATTAGGATCGTTTTTACACTCGGCCAATGGGCAAAGATTTACTGACTCGCCGGCGAGCTCGATACCTATTTAACGTGCCATGAATAAATACTGAACGCGTCAATCATCGCACGTCCCATTACAGAAATGCGGACCGATCAATTTAGGAATCGTTTCGCTGCGATTCGATAGAGTTGTCACCGACTGACATAAATTGAACATTATCACAGCTACACGAGCGCGAGCGTTGCGTAATAATGCTACAATTTATAGGAACGCGAGGGACCTGAAGCCACAGGGTTTCGACGGTACTCGAGCTTGAAAACTCAATGGTCCTCTAAAATTTCGTTTTCGGATTTTCGAACACGTTTCAAATGTTATTCGTATATACAACTCACGTTGTATCTGTATATCTATAAAATATAGAACAGAAGTTATCAATGTAAAAGGAATGTAATGGAATTGAAGCAGTTCGATTGAAATCAAAACTCTTTAGTATGGTAGTTCTTCATAGAAATATCGATCGATGATGATTAACGTCAACATCGTCAGTGAATAACTGCAGTTTAAATGGAGATAACAGTATTCACAGAATATCATCAATAATTGTTACATGTGTTACGCATGGTTTCGTTGCCTAGTTAAATTACTATATATTGATTTCAGTTGCATTGACAGAAAATCGCACTGTCGATTGCATTGTTGTCCTGTGCACCCTGTTGTGAACATAGTTCACGCTTTTTTAATTGATTTTGATCTCGGGCAAACTTTGTATGGCTATATCACAAATAATCAAAGCACAGATAATTAAATCAAATTCTTTGCGTGAAAAGTTCAGTTTGTTCAATGAAGGTATACGTGAAATGCACTCCAAAGAGGCGCGCCATGACCTGCATTCCAGCCTTCATATTGTTTCTAACATAGCGACTTTTCCTCATCGCGCGTCAGACGGCAGCAAACTTTCGGTGCGACATCGCGGAACGGTAAACAACAACAACAACGTTGGCACCGTTTCAAATAATATGAAGGAAATTGATGCGGGAGTTTCAATAGATAATTTTTCAGAGCTGCTAAGTTATGAATTCCTAAAATTTCTTAAGAGGTATTCAAGGAATATCTAAGATCTCAACTTTGCTCCTTAACTTTAGATCTTTGATTACAGCGGTGTGCGATACGAAATTCCCACAGAATTTTTGATGATTTCTTCCTGAAGAAGCAACTTCTGTTCAAATAATAATTCTGTTCATATAAATGTTGCAATAAAATGCAATTTGTCTTTAGGTTAAATTACCAAACTTTGTGAAAGGGGATTATCACGACGGTCATAAAAATATTTTTAACTTCGCTCATCAGTTCAAGACATTAATCTTACTTCAACTTTCATCTCCTCCTTTAACTCTTTTAATCATAATTAAAAACGTAAAATATCATAAAAGTCTTCGATATTTCTCGTGATTCCGTTCGCGCTGGTGCCGTGGAGATTTGACTTTACTTTTATAAAAGGACTGGAGTGGGGTTCCACTCGGAACGTACGTCAAAAGCAATTAAACTACAATCGTGCCTAATGGCGAACTAGATAACCACTTCTGCACCGATTCGTACCGAGCAGTGGCGTCTGCCACTACGTAGTTGATGTGTGAGATATCGTAAGATCGTGTGGCGTACGCGCGTACGAGCACGTAAAAGATGTACTTGTATGTGTAACGCGCGACCTCGACGCGTTGAACTGATTCAGTTTGATCGAAACCATAATTCCGCGAGATGGGAATAAATGGACGTGTCGAGCACGAATATAAGATTGAATAAATAGTCAATAACGTAGGAATCCCGAATGGATCCATTGTGAGGACGGCGGGTAGTGCATGAGATACTGTTGCAATATTCCTTGGAAGCATACAATTCCTTAGGAAGTTCTACCTGACGAAAAGGCTCTTGCGCGTAACTCGTTTAATTAACAAAATATTAATATAGACAACACACAATGTGGATGAAAGTAGAAATACAGAATACTCCATTATGTTGATCTTAACAGAACAAACATGTGAAAATTCAATTCTATTTTACGTTACGTTCTGGTAATGAAAAATTTATATATACATTAAGATATTTATATGTTTTCTTCTTAATGTGTGTAAAAGTCTTTTTTATATACGATGATATCTCAAGTGTTTGCTCCATCTAAGAATCCTGTTTTTTCTTCTGCCACTTCATTATGTTGATCTCAATAGAACAAACGGATGAAACTCGAGGTATGAATTTTATATTACATTTCAATGATGTAAAAGCGATTTGTTTTTATAGATATTAAAGCCGGTAGTTCATAATCGATTTTTATATTTGAGACTGTCTTAAGGACAGTTTTAAGATGTCATAAACCGATCAGAGAGCTGCATTAGCGTTTTAAGACATTATTTAGGACAATTTTAAAATAAGAACGGACTATGAATACCACTCTAAGATATTTATGTTTTCTCTTTATATAATTAAAGAATCTTTTTTATATACGATGACGTATCAAATTTCTGTTTCATTTAAGAATTCTGTTTTTTCTTCAAATTCTCGAGAGAAGTTGATCACTTTAATCCCTTTAATCATATTTATTTTGTAATTAGAACGTACCGAATGAGAATACTATTCTTCGATATCTATTTTAAAGTGTGATAATTCTTAAAGAACACTATTCTAAAAGAACATTAAGTTTAGAATTTTAACGGCATCAAAAATACCTCAGAATTAATATTCCTTTCAGTTTCCGTTATCCTTCTCCGTCAGGTAAATCCGTTGCACGTTAAGCTCCATACAGTTAATCTTCCTTCGATGTATCGCCGTTACCGCACACGCCTCCACGTTTTGGAGGCAGAGGCAGTTATACGTCGTGTGCACGAAGCAATTAAGCACTGGTATTGCAACTGTATTTTGCGTGTGCGTCGGTAAAGTCAGGCGCCCTTAAGCTCTGTCTGATCGTACACGGGCTGTAAAATTATATATACCCATGTGCGATTTTACAGATGAATTACGTTGCTCATACATGCGTTTATAACCGATTGCACAAGAAATTATGTAGCGCACGAATTATTATGACAATGTAAAGCAGCGGAACGTTTATAAGAAAAAACGATAAATAAAACTTGCACACAAGTATTGAAACAAAAAGGTGCAATAATTGTGATATATCGGAATGCGGTTTGCAAAGAACGCTTTATGTTTCTGATGAATGCACAAGATAAAAATTCTCTTTCTTTTCACGATTTAAATTATTATGACGGAGAATTATTATAACTAGATTAAATCATCCGCATGTTCAATTGTATAAAAGAAAGATTATTTTCCACGAGTGTTCCTGCGTACAATAAAAATATATTTTTCGATGTTATCGTCTATTATGAGTCATCCTTTAGACACGTCAGCGCTCGAAATTGTCATGCGTACGCGCGAAGATCGTAAACAATTGTTACCAGCTCTTCGAATTAAATAAATATTTAATTATGAAACTAACGGCACGTTATGCCTCTCATGAAATGCACAACAAATTGCAATTGCAGATAACTGCAATGCGTGAGACAGTGAACGATCTACCTATACTCTATTTATTTATCAGTCTCTCGATCACTGCCAATTTTTTTACGACAGGTCGCTCCGTCGCTTTGAGAAGTAAATCAGCCGTAACTTCATGCGTCTCCGAAACATACCGAGCGACATTGCTCAAACGTCAAATTAACCGCCACGCGTCGGTAGAAGCCATGCAATTTGCCCATAATTGGAAATTCCAACGTTTATTCTTTCTATATCCTGAGTACGCCCTTATAGGATAACCAGAATAAGAATGAAGTTACGACTTTTCAAATTAATTGACGCAAATGTTGATCCAATTGTAAATATTACGGAATGAGGGAAATGTAAAACAATGTGCATTAATCCATTATTTTGCTAAATGTATTATTTACATTTTACATGTAAAATGTATGCAAAACATTGTCACATCGTATTAAGATTATTAAGAATTTAGCGCAAAATATAATTTGAAATAAATACGTAAAAGTAATCGATTTCTATTTTTTTCTGGAACTCTCTTAAAAATTGTTATTCAATACATTTCTGACATCAATTATAACTTTCATCGTCACATCAGAAACATTCCAGTTGAATAAATCATTCGTGCTTACAAAAAATTGAATACTGAAAGGCAGTAATTAATTGTTTATTTTGAATATTAAAAGCACTGTTGTTCAGTGTTTTAAATACACAAAATAAGTAATTTTTAGTATTACATTGAATTTCTGTAAGAAAAATATATTCAAAAATAAGAAATAACAATTTTAAACGGTTTCACGTAAAAATACCTTTAGAATTTTTCAAGCAGTTGGATGAATGGAAGTTACTTATAAATTAACCCGTCAGCACAAGTATAAAAGTATATCCTTTTGTAAGTTTTTGGCCAAGATCCAGCTATGGGAGGAGGCCAGCCATAAATGTCATTGAGTAAAGAAAGATACAAATGACATTAACTTTTGCGCGACATTCTTCTCGACTGACTGTCCTCAGTATGTTCAAAGAGGCTACCTCTGATGTGCCAGTTTAAAATCTCATTCATTTTCGCGCTAATAGCCACGGAGACTTTAGCCGTGCCGTAAAACGAGTTTCCGGGACATTCTCTTATTCACGTGTTGACACGAAGCTACGGCTCTTTCGGAGCGCTGTTTCAATTAAAAGTTCGAAAGGATTTTTTTTTCATCTCTTTCCATCCGCTTATGTACGATGTCATCTCGCCGTGGTCGCAAGTTAATGACTACGTTTAAGTACACCTACTACTCTTCCATTCTTTCTAGAAGCTCGATTCTCTGTGATTCTCAGAAAACAGCAGAAACAGACCGTCAAATATACCGATTATTTTGCAAGATGTACTTTGCGCGACATAAATTTGAGAGAGCTAACTCTTCTTCTTTTTCTTCTTTCTCTTTTTTCGCGGAAGCAACTCCTTTTCACGGGAAATGGAAGTGTTCCTTATCGCGATTACGAGTCCATTTATCTCGCATAATATATATACGGTGAAGCGAGAGCGAAAAGTTTGCTGTAATCGTTAACATGATAATAGCACTGCACGAACTATATCTGAGTGAATTTTTCGCATTTGAGAAGAATTTCTCGTATTTCATAGCACGACCGACTTATCCGTCTGTCCCGTGGAAATTCTGAGGAAGAAGGATACGATAACGGAATTTGCCGTACTTCATCTTTACTCTCCTTTGATACGAAACGTGATCTTCAGCAACAGTAACACGACAGCGGTATCATGTATCGCGTCTTTTCTCTAGCGTGCACGACAAATTTCGAGGGTATCATTGAACGAAGATCAAACAGCATGACATGCAAAATCGTCTATTTAATAGATCATTCTATATCGGTCCTATAAATATCCCGTGGGATGCAGGAATACCATACGACTTGACTGTTTTTCACAACATTTTATTTCATACTTTTTTCTCTTTTCTATCTTTATAATCTTTATATAAATTCCATGATGATCTTATCTTTACTTGTATTAATTAACGAGGACCGACGGTGACAATTGCACTGAAAGTCGTTGTCAAAATACAAAAGCATGAACTGCAGAGAAATGATACACGCCAGTTTTATTCAGATAGAATGCATTTACCGAGATAATCCTGAAATCCAGTGTCCGGGAAAACATAATTACATATTACGGATTACAACGATTTGTGCGACAACTCTCGTGGCTTGGAGAGATAAAAGCGAAAAATCCTGACAACGGAAATACCGTTTGCGGTGGAAATGCACACGATACGTTCAGTAGCAAACAACTTTGCGAAGAAAAGTGAAAAAGAAGAGATATAAAAAGAGGAGAAGCGGAGAAAGAGAGAGAGAGAGAGAGAGAGAAGAAAGAGAGAGAAATATAACACGGCCAGGGTCGCCGATTATTCCAAATCTGATGTATGACAGCCGAGGCTGCCATTTGCTAGCTGTCATCCTTGCCACCCCCGATCCTCCGTCTTCTAATACCATCGTCGTGGAAATGACAAACGGTCGAAAGTAGAAAGATAACAAGGTAGCTTTTGGAGAGGGAATGAGCCCTCGAGATTCGCGTCTCGTTGAATCGCGATGCTTTCACAGCAGAAACGATTTTTTGCTTCAATCGCATTAACTTCTTACATTTGCCGTTATTTGAACGTGAATTAAATATCTTACCCTCGTAGAGTAGTAACGCAAAACTCGATAAGTCCATTTCCAACGATTCTTCGATGTATACAAAGTACGCATGAGAGATGAGAATACATTTAGAAATAACAATACATATAGTTCTTTTTGTTCTTGTTCCCTTGTGCGGGCTGTTATTACATTAGCTTCTTGATGACATGTGATTTTTTGGTTCAACAGTCTGGTCCCTTTTATTTCTCTTAACATAGCGTTGATCTGTGCAAGGGGCATGCGATAGCGAAAATTCAGCAGTTGAGCGAAATAGTGATCGACAGATTCGATAAGTCAATAATTGTAAGTCGTATATTTTAGGCAGTAGTCATATATTCTATGACAGTCGATAATTCTGACGTGACTCTGAATTTTTAGTATTTTTATTTCAAGTTGTTTGACTTATTTCAAGTTGTTTGTGTTATTGAGATGTTCTATTCAAGTATTTTAGGCAGTCCTGTTCATCTAGAAAAATTGCTATAATACATTAACAGGATTTTACATGAGGCACTTTTATAAAACCTCTTACTTTAATGAGAAAAATGTGACTTACATAATATATGTATGACTCGTTTCGCTCAACGACTTAATTAAGAAGAAAAATTAAGGGGAGAGGAAAGACATTCGGAAGAATTGGCAGATTACGCGAGTTACACGAGTTACGCGCTGCTCAATGCTTGTTCACGCAACATATCAATGTTCGTGAGAGAGAGAGCTGTCGATTACTCCGAGTGCACGGAATTACTTACGGCATCCTATCGACAATTAGAGATCTCTTTTTACATGTTCTTTGCGTTGCACGGAGAGCGCCGTCACGGCTTTTGGCAGCGCACTCGTTTAATGAGATGAATACGCCTTTTGGAGCTAATTAGCGGAGATTACGAGAGAGAGATGATGAATCGATATCCGATTTCCGTTTCTGCGATTCGCTCTTTTCTGTAATAATATGATAAATGTGTATTTCTATTCCTAAGGCAGCGCTCCGTGTTCCGTCGTGTATCAAAAGCACTAATATTTGCAGCAAAGCGTTTTACATGTAAATTATAGTGAATCAGAAGAAACGTTGGTCTATATCATTTTACAGTGAAGTACTACGAATTGCATGCAGTAACAAGCTTTCTCGGAAAATGTCAGCAACGTAAGTCAATATAAATATCTAAATTGAACGATGATATTGCGAAAGCGAAGAAGCGTCAAAGCGGATTTAAAAATTTACTTGATAAACAATTGTCCTAATTGTTATACAAAGATCTTTACTTTGCTTTCGCGTTCCAACGACACAACCGAGTATTAATTTTTACAAAACAATTTCTAAAGAAAAACTCTTCTGTGTATTAATTGGAGTCTAATTTTGAATATTGCAAATTTTAATGAAAACGGTCTCGACAGAAGATGACCACGATTACATTTTTGTAAAATTTTTGATACTATGTAACGCGAATAAAAAAAAGTTATTTACCATTTTCTTAAGTATATAAATAGAATGAAGAAAAGATTGTTTAGTTTGATAACACGATCATATAAATAAATATTTATGCACAACGGAACACGAAGATTGATAAGATTACACCAATCAATTCTTGAAAAATGATCTTTGAGATACCTTCTAAGGCAGTATTTGCAGCCAAAAGAGTTTAGCATCGTTTCACGACGACAGTAAGTACGGTGGTAGTAACATCATTGTTAAGTCGTCTTTGTCTTATGTACAGTTTAGAAAGTTTATTTGCCTCGTCAAATACACCTTCTAAATCGGACGACTTCTGGCACACTTCTAACTCGTTATCGATTTTTTATACTCATGCAGCAGCTGTAATATTACAATAATTGCTGTATTAACACCAATTTACCAGCTTCGTGTATGACTTGTCATTGTTGTGAATTCATATTGTTAATTCCATTAATATCAGCGCGCGCGGATTTTCGACGTGTTTGTTAGGGCGTTTGAACAATTATTTACAATAACAAAACACTTTTATTTCATGTGACAACTCTACTCTACTCTACTCTATTCTATATACGTTCCATTCAACTAACAAGGGCAAAACTTTAAACTCATTCAGCACAAAACGTGTGTATTATGGATATATGGTTAGCTAAGCTAATGATAATCCGTACGTCCGTCGAAAGAAAATTGTCCAGGTATACGAACGTGTGTGTTTTCTGGCTTTATACTTTGGCGGAAACTAATTACCTGAGGTCGTTGCCCCTGGATCTTCTCATGCCGCGCGGCGGATGTCGCGGTGGCGGCGTGCACCTGCAGTCACAGTGCATCACACACAGTGCGACGCTGGTCGCGAGAGTCACTACGAAAGGCGCCGCGAAGAAGTGCATGATAGTAGCGACCTGTGCCTCGCGATTATAGTTCGCCATCACTATGCTACCGTTCACCCGGCTATAATGGCAAGGAAACTTCGCGCCTTCGTAACCCAACTCGCGGGTGAAGTTCTTGCAATCGACTACCGGCGGATATCCGCAACCCTTGATGTTCACCAGCAGCACCGCCTCGACATCCCCCGGAGAGGACACTGCTCGACAAAGAGATATTTTACAGCGAAGATTAGCGTCGGAGAGATTTGAATTTTTGTGCTTGCCAAGCACGCATGCAATCCGCAACGTTGATCTACCAAATCGAAATGTATTCCAATTTCACTTCGATTTCCCAGGCGATACATTCTATTTTATAGTCAAATAGCAATAGAGAAAGAAGTAGCGATATCCATTACCCCTTTTCGAATTTTATACAATAGATTCCATCCATTATGTCTCGAATTCTACGTTCAGGATGGTGACATAAATCGTATAGACTATCTCACGTTCAACAATGTTATGTTTCGAAACAAAAATCGTAGTACGGTATTTCAGATTTTCTACTCCGTGCTTTAAATTTCCTGCCTCTTTCTCTACTACTTCAGTTCTTTTTTTGCTAATCCGATTTAACGTCCAATTTATTTTATCACCAATAATTATTCTCAATTACATTAACAATACGAAAGATATGAAAGAAATGGGAAAACGCTAAGGAACACTGCGATTTAGTGATCCTACCGGCAGTGACGGTGCCCAGATCAGCCGTGGTGTTCGCAGTGACGTTCCTGCCGCCGGTGTCGTTCTTCATACTGGCATTACTCCACGGCGTGTACGTGACGTATATGTGGGTGCAACTGTACACATCACTGGTACATCCCTCGCGGCACGAGCTCCATGTGCAGTTGAAGAGACCAGCAAGGTCCTCGCGCCGCGAGGTTGTGCAGATCACCGGCTCCGGCGAGAAGTCCGCCGCTAGGGTGCTGATGGCCGGGTCGACGTAGAGCGGCACCAGGAAGAGGAGTGCCGCGCCGCCTGAGGTGGCGACGAAGGCCAGCGCCGATGTCGCGTAGAAATTAAGCCGCTGACGGCAGGTACGCCGTGGCGGTCGGCGCCGCGACGCGCCGAACCCGAGCTCCAACAGCTTGCGACGACGTAGCTCCCGCTCGTGGAAGTCGTGCTCGCCGCCGCTGTCCCGACCTTGATGTCCCCGATCGTAATCGCTCTGGCACTGGCTGCAGCTCGCCTCCAGCAGGAGTTCGGAGCTGCTTCCGCGCATCACCCGGGACGGCTCTCTCGAAATCGAGACGATGCTACGCGGTTAAGCTCCTTCTACGACTTCTTCTTCTTCTTCTTCTTCTTCTTCGGGTGGTGCTGGCTGCTGCTCGATGCTCGATTCTACGACGATTCATCGAGCGCGCCGATCTACAGACCGATCATCTCTTCGTTCGTTAGACGTGACTTATAGGGGGGGGGAAGGGGTTTTTGATCCTCCAGGATCAACTGTCGAGCAGACATGCATCGATCATCGGTTTCCTCGTGGACGATTTGTCCGGCAGGGTACCAGGGATCAAGTGAACTTGATTGCGATTCCGTCTTTCGCTAGGAAGCATTGAGCAAGGCCGTTTCCTAACTCGTTTGCGTTTCGAAATTCGATGTATAATCGTCAGGTAACTATGTAGACCGATGGAGATTTCATCGAACGATATGAGTTGCTCGATACAAAAAATTAGGATATAATTTGCGCCGAAGGTGCAATTTGCGTTATTCTTACTCTCAATCGACGGATCCCGTGTTATTGTTTCACTGATTTACGCTCTACCGTCGCGGATCTCCTTTCGAAATCTCGAGAAGCATCGTGAAGATCTTGCAATCGATGCTGCGCGCTTCGCAAAGTTCCAAGCACGCTTTCCCGCGATGGCCTTGGCTCGGCATTACGCGAACAGGATTCGAATGAATTTGATTACCGGCGCGTCAGCATCTTCTCAAGTTACTCGAGTGAGTACTTGTAAATCTCGGCATCGTGTGTAGATAGGCCACGATACTATGGCACCTCCCCTTGACTTTTCAGCCGTGGAAAGTCCCTGCTTTATCACTATACATAACGACCTTGCACACTTTAAGGTTCTTTTGGGTTATCAAATTGAGTCGATCGATCACGACCTTTCAGCCGCTGCCGTTTTGCAGGAAATCGTGCATTTCGATAATGCGCGCGCGTAGCAGCCCCGCGCACATATATGAAAAATCGTCGAGAAGGCTGGTGATCCTCACACGCGTTAGAAAAGTCGCGTGCTATTTTCGAAATTGTTAATCTGTTGATCCCAAGTTAGGCCTGTCGTTCGTTTTCGTTTATTTTTTTTTTATATATCTGTAAGGCGCACGTTGTGATATTTGAACGACGGATATCGAGTCAAAGGAATTCGATATCGCGTATGTTAAACTTATATGACAAGCAGATCGACGTGACGATTGTTTCTATTCTCTACCTGGTGATTCACCAGCTTTAAGACTGACCGTAAATTATGCTAAAGGAAGCCACAATTGTCAACATTTTCTTCGCTAAAGAAGGCGCTTTTCATCCGAGATGTTGGCCGTATTGCGCTATTACTATCGTCAGGCACTCGCAATCAACAGCGGTCGAGACACTTGACGATTTGCCACGCGCTTCAGATCGATCCACCGAGGTGCCTGATGTCTCTACCGGAAGAATAAAATACTTGGCGCACTCTTGGAGATTCAAAATCCGTGCGAGCCTCCGCCGGTGAATCCTGATAGCGTCTTGACGCGATCTACCTGTCGTCCCACCTGGCTCCTGCGCCGAAGGATCATTCGCGGTAACACTAAACGGGTCTTCCTTAACACCAGCTCACATCCGCAACTAGTTGCCGAATTCTTGGCATCGACACCGGTTGTGCCGCGATCCCGAAATTCCCGTCGCACGCGCGACTCCCCGTCGTGGTACCAATAATCGATCCGCCGCTGTCGATCCTTCCTGAATACATGGAACACACACACATACACACGCACACATACACCGGTCGCCACGATTGGATCACGATGATCTTGTTGATCCTACGATCTTAGAAGGAGAACGGTGTCGCGATGAAGGCGCGACGGACCGAGAGACCAGGACAGATGTTCGCGGGGCCTCCTCCTCCTCCTCCTCACGCGTACGAGCACCAGCGGCGTTCCTGGCGAGTGCCGTCCGCCTCGCGGATCGCGGGTTAAAGCGTGACTATTCGACCACCTCGGCGAGGAGTCCTCGACAGGACAGGCCGTGGTCCGAAGCGACAGGGCGGGGTTCCAGGCGCGCATGAGCGATGGGTACAACCCCTCGCCCTCGTACCCCGTCGTGCCACCCCCGCGATGCATTCTCCTTGTTTACGCTTCTGCCTGTCCCGCCTTGCTTCTTCTACGGGATGTCCCGAAGCCACCGTGTGATGTTTTAGCAGCGATCGAAACTCATTGACACACTGATGTCAATTTCTTGAGACGAGATATAATTTCGCGAGAACGGCTCCTGCATTTTTATCAGAAAATACATTTATTGCGTTTACAGGAGAGGAAAATGCAAGAGAAGCTACCTGATTGTGTATATTATCGTTGTATTCGTTTAGAACGTCGAGTCTTAGGGATAAATTTGAGAAAAAAACATTACAACTTTACATAAAACTCTGAAAATATTTAAATATTTCAAAGAGAAAAAGTAGGAAAATATAACTGAATTTAAAATGTTAAAAGTTGATTCAGAATTAAAAGCTTAAAACATTGAATTAGGAAATATTTTCCAAATTAAATTAAGCGGATTAAATTTTATTTATGTTTAATTCATAAAAAGTGAGTTTATTCTCAATCGCTTGTAACTCATTTTCAAAAGAGCGATATTTTGATAATTATTTTAAAAAGAGGTTTCCTTCAAACAAATGGGAAGTCTTCAAAATATTACCCGATAGATCTGGGACACTATGTATATGTTGCGCGCAAGCAAAACTTTAACGCGCATTCTGCCTTTTCCCTCTTTTAGTGTTCTATATATAATCATCTTTTAATTACGTTCAATAACGAAGCCATTTTTTTAATCGTGGAGTCTTAACTATTTCGCATCACAGCGTGTGGATAGATGTTTTAAGGCTCTTTAAAAATCGTTTGACGGACGGAAGTTTAATATGGTTGACGATCAAATTTGCATAAATTAAGAGGTAACCCATGACACGAAAACTGTCGAAGTTATAATAAATTTTTTAAATATTTTTAATTTAACAAGAAAGACAATTCAGCGTGATAAAATCAGTTCTTGAAGGATTTTGTGAGTCGTTGGGATGAATTAAAACACTCGCTTCCATCAATCATATAATTTAAAATTAAAATAGAAACACAAGAGGAGCCAAAAATTATCATGGCATCAAAATGGCGTCCAAATAATTCCAAAATGATTATTAAAAGTTACTTTTCGATCAGTCACGATTCTTTTAACATTATTTTTACGTTATTGTGACTTGTTGTTCTGCTTGGAAAAGAACCATTACACAGTCTTATTGTTGGTGGTCTATCGATCTCATCTGTCTCCACTTTTATTTACGGGCCTCCTGAAAGTAAACTCCTACGTGCAGAGTCTACTTTTGCTGCAAAGTAGATTTTATTGCGCACTATATGATGTTATATACTGATAGTTTCCAAAATCAGCGGTAAATGAGGCTGGGACGAACGATCTACTTCTCTCCAGAGAGTCGTCCTAATTGTTACGTGTATGTCACGGCAACAATACGATCCTCGCAAGAGCATGCCGGCCCTAACGATCAGCTGACGAGCGCGGCATTATTACCGATCGTCCTAGATAGTTCATGCTACGACCCTAATTCGCCACTTGAATCGCGATACGAATACCCGACGACCATCCGAGAATTTATTATAACGCTTAGCCCGCACGTGCTTCTCTGCACAGATTATGAGATCGGATCGCACTTCCGTTCACGGCCGAACCTGCGGCTCGAGCTCCGGTGATTTAGGTGACGGGTCGGAAACATTAGGTCACACCTATCATCGACTGATAGCGACGACTCCGAGGAACGCGTGTCAGCATACTTATCGAAGTTCACGCTGGGTACTCACGTCCTACGTTGATTGATGTATATGCCGTAAGTTCTTAAAGTTGTGATAAACTTGAGCTCAAGCTTCTCAAGCTATCAAAGTTTACAGCAAATTAGTTTTTACACACATAATCTTCCGCAGAGTACGGTATTACGAGCGGTAATTTTTTATTCTTCTATATGTTATACCGAATTGGTTTTGAGTAAATAATTAGCAATAATTTTTATAATGGTATATGTAACAGTCAAAGTGTTAACTCAGTAAGTACGTAATACACTTACTGCAGTTTGCTGTAGTCAATGTATATAATATTTACTATACGTAAATATATACATTGATTTGTAAGTATATGCATTTATTGACAAACTTTTAACACTTTGACTGTGCCATAAAACGCTAAAAAAATTTACTAAATTTTAATAAATATTTGTTTAAATTGTACTAACTAAACACTTGCTTTATATAGACTTGCAATAAAGAAATATTTATCAATTAAAAAATAATACTTAAATTACAAATTAACGATTTTTATATCAAATAAATATGTTTATACTGAGTAAATATTTAGTTAATATTATTTCAATAAATATTCATTAAAATTTAGAATATTTTTTTCAGTGTAATATTTTAGGAAGTGAAGATATCTTTTTCTATAAAATGTGTATATTATATTTTGAAAAATACATTTTCTTAATTAGGTAAATTTTATTTTTATAATCTAATTACATTTAATTTTTGTCCTTTTATATAGTACGTATACATACACAGCATGAAAAAATAAAATAATATGAATAATATATGTACATATAGGAGGGATGTGTTCTAAGTACGCTAAAAGATTTTAAGGAATGATTCTTTCTCCTCAAATACACACACACACACACTATACACAAATTCGAGATGAAAACTTCATATAACCATATGTCGATATCGACGAAAAGACTTAGTTTTGAAGATAGTATATGGTGTCAAAAAAAAATTCGAAAATCATTCGGGTTATATATTTTGATGAAACTTTATATTTTAAAAGACATGACGCCTCATCTTTTGAAACTATATATTATTTCTTTATTTAATCAGGGACGTATCCAAGGATAAGCGAGTAATTATTTTTACGAAAAAAATTGAAATGCCACTGAGTTTTCTTAGGTTTGAAATTTTTTGATAATAAATAGGATAAATCAACAGAAAAAAAAGACCTCTTTAATATCGTCGATAAAATATGTCATTTCGGAGATCATTGCCTTTTAATCAAATAAAACAATTTTGCAATATATTTAACAAATTCAAATTTTTTTTTCGGAAATGGTTCTATCGAAAATATTAAAGAGACCTATAAAATTTTATCAAAATATCCCGAACATCATGTATCTTTAAAACTAAGTCGGTTTCGGTCATATGAAGTTTTCATCTTGAATTTGTGTGAAAAATCACCTTTAAGATCTTTTAACGTACTTAGAGCCCATCCTGAATATGCATTTAAGAAACCATTTCAGAATAAAATGTTTCAGACGAAAGTTGTATCGTCTCAAGAAAGAATAATGATAATGAAATTCTTGTAAATTTTTGAAAAAATCAATTTTTCAAGATTACAAAAAAATCATCGCTGTCTCTTTAAATAGAATTACATATAATTTGTTTCTCTAATTATTCTATATATCTGTATACAAAAGTATTGAAGTAGAGTTACCAAAAAATCGTGGATTGAGCAGGAAAACTCTCGAATCCCTACACCATCCAAGGCAGAAACATTGTAGACGATTTCATCTACTGAAGTGGGTAATAATAGAAGCTGCATCCCTGAGATTAAGCGAAGAATGGCTAAAGACATCGGTGACTATAGGCTTGCGAACATCTGAAGAGATCAGGGAGTCTTTGACAGAACAGAAATACCTTGTTCGAACCTTGATCTTTTCTATATTTTTCTACGAAGTGGAGACATCCGAGCAAGAGAGAGAAAGGATCGACGCGTTTGAAATGTGGTTTGAGCGAATGCTGCGGATTCCATGGACCGTCAGATGTACCAATGACGTATTCATCCTTTCAGAGCTTGGAATAAAAGATCGAATATCACTGTATGCCACAAACGCATACTATCTCATTTCGACCACATAATCAGACGTGAAGACGACAGTCTTGAAAAATTGATAATCATTGGCAATGTCGAAGGAAAAAGAACATGAGACCTATCCCCAACTAAATGGATAGATCAACTAAAAAAAAATAACTTTTCCATCACGATGAAGATAGCCACGGACAGAAATCGATGGAGACAATTCGTACGCTTTTAAATGGTTACATCAAATGGAGATTACGATCTTTAGTTATGAAGGACCGACTTGAGAGAGAGAGAGAGAGAGAGAGAGAGAGATAAAAATAAATGTTTTACAAGATATTTTATATTTTATGTTAAAATGAGCCAGAATAAAATATAAAATATATCCTAAACTGTATTGATTTTTTGATAATCATATATATAACTGTTATACCTGAATACTTTATGCATAGAATAATGAGATAAATCAATTGGTGTAAAGAAAACGCACGCTTATAATGAAATTTTGTAATTTGCAATATACAGTATACATATCCTTTTTGAAAAAACAACTACGTGTCTTCTTTATACCAATCGATTCATTTCATATTAGTCTATGCATAAAAGTATTAAGGTATGTAATCATCAAAAAATTAATACTGTTTACGACCGAGATATTTTATATTTCACATCAAAATGTGCACATCAAAATAAAGTACAAATAAAATATCTTGAACTTTTGGTTTGCCGATATTTTTATCTTAATATTTTTATATAGGTACAGAACAATTAGAGGTATATATTATTATATTAAAAGAATTATATAATTCCATATAAAAAATAGTGATGACTTCTTTGTAATCTTGAAAAAATCGATTTTTGTGAAAATTGGTTTTATCATTATTTGTCCCCCTTTATACGACACAACTTTCGCCTGGTTTTCTAAAATCTTTTTTTTTCAAGATATTTAATATTGAATTCGGTTGGATGCACTAGTGCATGTTAAAGTTATTGTACACTGATTTAATCTGTGTAAAAGTAAAGTACAAATATTCGAACTATAAAATATAGATTTTACTTAATAGCACAATAAAATGCATTAAGGTTTCATAGTTTAATTCGTTTTTATATTTATATTGAATATATATTTTTATGTTAATTTGTGTAAAGCGATTTTAATATGCATCTAATCAAATCCGTTATATGTGTTTCAATTTAAATGCCTTACACTGATTGTGAGTATCCCACTTTAATTGCCTCATGTAAATATCTTAAAAAACACGTAAGATACGAAAAAATGTGTTTATGTTGTATTTTTTTTAGATAGAAATACCAAGAAGATATATAAAGGTCACCTTCACTTTTTCAAAAGCAATTATATGATTTTTTTTACATAATATGATTCCTCTAATTATTCTGCATATAAAAGTATTAACGTAAAGATTTAAAAAAACCAATGATCAGGTAATAATTTTGTACTTTATTCCGGCACACATTGACATAAAATGTTAAATATTTTGTAAATTATTAATTTGTTTATAATTGTACTTCAATATTTTATGAACAGAATAATGAGATGAATCAATTAGTATAAAGAAAATATATAAGTACTTTATAAAAATTAAATATCTTTTTTATAAAGTACCTATATATTTTCTTTATACTATATATAATAATAAAATAATAGTACAGAAAAATCATTTATATTTTCTTCTCATAGAAATCTAAAAATTTTTTCATAATTTTTTATCAACTTTTTAGTACTGCATTTTCTTATTTTTACCAACATGAGAAAATACGGTATTAAAAAATTCTAAAAAAGTTCTCAGAACTTTATGAGAAGAAAAACAATTTTTGTCTTTTACAGTTTTTCTGTAAAGTTGATAATATTTGAGTAAAAAATGATTAAAGACCAATTTTCGGCAATTTTTAGCAATTAATATCTTGTTAACTATTACAAACACTGCAAAATAGTAGAGGACTTTTCTTCTCAGTTTAATCCATTCTACTTCTGTGCGAAAGATTTATCGTTACTTATCAAACACTCTATATATAACCTTCCATTTTTTTGTTATATAACATGGGTATCAATCATGAAACTTTTTCCCTAGGGTGAAAAGTGAAAAGTGAAAAATTTGTCCAAATTAACTTCAATGGTAAAAATTTTCACTTTTCACTTTCTATCCTAGGGATAAAGTTTCATGATCGATACCATGATCACGTGATCGCATGGGGAAATAATGAATAAGAATCAGAAATTGATCGATTTAGCAGACTCAACTGTTGCGTAGCGAATCCGTGAGCGTTCGCTGTTATTGGATGATCTAAAAGAATACACCAATAGCAGCGAGCACTCACGGATCCGCTCTGCAACAGTTGAGTTTCTGAACGCGACCACTGCACAAAGCCCCTAGTCAGCATATACTGTAGGAAAAGTTGGCAGGTCTGTTCAATCGTCCCACCAATCGCCGCGCGTCACAGTCGATGTCCAACCAATCTCGCCGTTACATCTCCCACAATGCATTGCGCGGCAACCGGTGAAGGGGAATGAGGAAATTGCCATGTTTAATTGCCACGACTCCTCGCAACGGGCTCTCTTTTCGTCGTTGGACGCCATAGTGTGCGGTTGGTTCGAGCGAACGTGTAGTGAAGCAGCTTCAATCGAGAGAGACATAGGAGGTCTTTCGTTTACGGCGCAGATACGGCGCTTCGATGGCTGGAACGGAGACTCCAAACGTGAAGTCTGAGGGAGGGAACGCACCAGTTGAAAATAACAGCGAAAATATGCGTGATCGGAACCAAGCCGGTGGCGGCAGCGGAGGAGGCGGCGGCGGGGGGGGCGGAAGCGGCAGCGGCGGAGGTGGAGGTGGCGGTGGCCGTGGAGGTCGTGGTGGCCGAAAAGGCGGTACTCGTTTTTCGGGTGGTCGTGGAGGCGGCGGCGGCAGGAATGATGGGGTAATTTTTTTTTTCTCAATTTTGCGAAATTTTTTACAAGCTGAGACATCGCCTTTTACCCAGCAACGCCGCGCCACGCCGTACCGGCGCCATTACGTTGGCAAGGCGCGGCGCAATTTACTTTCGATCACACGTATCTGCCCTATCCCTCGATCTATCTTTCGATCGTGGATTGCGAAATTTCAGGTGCGTTGCCATATGCGCATGGCGATTGTATAGATAGAACCTCGTGGCGCGTTTTTGATGTAATGAGAAGATCACGCTTCAAAATTTTTCCTACGCTATTCGTTTCCCACGTGGGATTAAAATAGCTTTCGGGAGAATTACTCCGTTTTCAGTGGAACCTCGCGGCGGTTTTCTGGTACGACGAGAGAATACCATGTTCCAAATTCATTTTCCCCATTTGCTTTTCATAGGATGGTACTAAGGTTTCACGCATTGTAAGTTTCATTCTGGCTGTGTTCGATTGAATACTAACATGCTGTAAATTTCAGTTTATTTTCTGCATGTAATGAACAATAAAGACAATGAAACTTGAGGGCAGACCACTTTGCATAATGCATAAAAAAATAAATCAATCGAAATTCTTAGTTATAGTGTGCGTCTAAATTCCAAATTGAACATAATTTTCAGGAAAATTGCTCCCTTTTTAACAGGAACGTAACCGTCAAGATTAAATTGTAAACCGGTGTGACCGGTATTTGTATGTGCCTATGTCGTCTACGATATCGCATTAGCGTTAAAATGGGCAATCGAAAGGATATGAGTCATACGATTTGTTTTTTTGTGGCAGAACTAGTGTACACTTCTGGAACTTAAAGTGAGATAGGTATATGTTTAATGTCAGGCGAAAGCGAGAAAGTTCTAGTGTAGGAATAAAAAAAAATAGACCTGTGAATTCACTTCCACGCCGGTTGAGTAAATACAAGATGGCACCTTTGCATATAAAATGGCGGTAGGCATTCTTAAATTCCTGCGTTGCACGTAAATAAATTTATAAAAATATTTTCTATAGCAAAAATAATGCGCGTTTTGACAAATATGTTAATTTACATATTTAAGTTAAATAATGAATTAAATATGTGATATAAAATAGGACTGAGCTATAAAATAGGACTTAAATTTATTTTAAAATCATTATAGAGCATAAAATGTACAAAATTGTAAGAAAGTAGAGTGTATTTGAGGATATAAAGGTAGTCTGTACAAAGTGATTTAACCCTTAATACACACCTTTGGGTCATTCGTGTCCTATATATTTTTTTTTTTAAATACTAAGAGCGCTTGGTCAAATACCGGCCTCTTTTCTATTCCTAAAAAAAGTTTGGCATCTGGAGAACAAGTTTTGTGTGTTGCCGACCTCCTCAATTCGTGCATATCCTTTAACTGACATAATTCCAAAGTTCACCTCTGGGTTACAAATGAGCCAAAGTGTGTAGAATGTACAATTTTTGTAACTAAAAAATTTTTTTTTTCTTTATTTTTAACTAATTCTCGGTTGTATTGCAGGAATATTTCGCGAATTATTAAAAAAAGAATTTAATCCTAGAACATATTAGCCCTTTATAAACCCAAATTTTGACACCCTTGTGCTAAAGTTGTCAGTAATATTATATATTATGTTGTCTGTAATATTATAAAGAATATTTTCCTAATAAGTTATAAGTTTTTTTTTAACACAATAGCAATAATAAAATGCATTGTTTAAAATGTAAATGCAATATCTTCAATTTATAGCCACTTATGCATATTAAAAAAACATCATTTTCAGGTTACTCAATTTTTTGGACGGCCGACATTTAAACTATTTTTTTTTAATGTTTGGAATGTCAATTTTAAGATATTAAACCGTATTTTTGCTTTAAATATTTTTGTTTCAGAATTTTACATTTTTGTATGAAACAGCATTTTTCTCTTTTTTAACTATATTTAATTATAACAATTCATCTACAATTTGTTATGAATGTACAACTGTACAAATACTTTCTAAAAATGTCAAAATATACGTAAAAATTGTTTAATAATTTTTATATACTTGTAAAAATGATGAAAATTGATCCAGAACACGAATGACTGAACATGTGTAGTAAGGGTTAAATCGGAAATTTATATAAAAATGAGTATTAGATATATATCGTACATATGAAACAATTCAACAAGGTTAATATTATATTTAACACTACAATATTATAGTTTAAATGAAAATGTTCTCATATGTCTTTATTTTTAAAAATATGGTTATTGAAATAATTTTTATCCAGATTCTAAATTGCTACCAAACTTCTTGTATTACTTTCTAATATAATATAGAAATATTTATCTAATTTTGTTAAAAAATACATGTAATACATCCTTAATGGCTTGTATATGAAACAGTTATGATCTTTTTACAGATGAAAATGAGTGATTCCATGGATGGAGGCATGGATAATTCTGAAGGCATGGGTGGCGGAATGGGTGGCGGAATGGGTGGTGGGATGGGTGGTGGAATGGGTGGCGGAATGGGTGGCGGAATGGGTGGCGGCATGGGCGGCATGGGTGGCATGGGTATGGGTCGCGGCGGTGTAATGCGAGGAAGTGGAAGAGGAGGTCGTGGCGGCGGTGACAGAAACATAACCAATAGATCACAAGATGTAAGTTTACATTTTATATTCCTTGTGTCTTTTTCATGGTAGATATTGAAGTACTACTACTGAACTTCACATCATTTTTAGGATCGATTGATGGAACGTGTCATGGCTGTCAGTGGACCTACTCATGAGCTTCCACCACAGGACACTACGGAAAAGAAGTTCAGTGGCCGAAATCGTTTGTACGTTGGAAATTTGACAAACGATGTGACCGAGGAAGAAATACAGACCATGTTCCAAAAATATGGAGAAATATCCGAGCTGTTTGTGAATAAAGAAAAAAGTTTTGCTTTTCTCAGATTGGTAATTATATGAACTATATATAGTTATTTAATAATCAAACAATATTGTTATATCAACATTTCTTTGTGACACTAAGATGATTATATTAATTACCGTTTGATATGAAATGATAAAAATTTCTGGCTGTTTATTTTGAAATGATTACACATTGCTGTTGCTAAGCTATTTTCTGACTTGCAACTTCAAATTAGAAAATGATTGTTCTTATTTTCTGTTCCAGGATTATAAAGCAAATGCTGATACGGCTAAGCGCGAACTAGATGGTTCAATGCGCAAAGGTCGTGCGCTAAAGGTACGCTTTGCTCCTCATTCATCGACTATCAAAGTAAAGAATCTAACGCCTTGGACATCTAATGAACTTCTTGAAAGAGCCTTCAGTGTCTTTGGCGAAATCGAACGTGCGATAGTTAAAGTTGACGACAGAGGTAAAACTACTGGTGAAGGAATAGTTGAGTTTTGCCGGAAACCATCTGCTCAGTTAGCCCTGAGAAAGTGCACAGAGGGTTGTTATTTCATTACGGCGTAAGTTATCACAATTTTTAACAAATTTTTTAACAAATCCCCGATGCCACGCTTGTTTGATGTGTTCTAATCTACAAGTGCCTAATAAAGAATTGTAGGGGTAGAAAAAAAATAGTTTCACTTAGGAAACATAGTTGATTAGTTCCATTAATCGCTGTGTGCTGACACATGAAACACAAGTTTATCATAAAAAACAATATTTATATAAAAAGTGAAAGCATATACAAGTTGCAAAAAGTTTGTATTTCAGTTCCCTTCGACCAGTAGTTGTTGAACCATTTGAACAACAAGATGATGTGGATGGCTATCCTGACAAGAGTTTACCACGCAAAAATCCAGAGTTCTTCAAAGCGCGTGAAATCGGACCACGCTTTGCACAATCAGGTAGTTTCGAACACGAATATGGTACGAGATGGAAGCAATTACATGAATTATACAAGCAGAAAGAAGAAGCACTTAAACGAGAAATGGCAATGGAAGAAGAAAAATTGGAAGCCCAAATGGAATTCGCTCGATATGAACACGAGACGGAGCTTCTGAGAGAACGTGTGTATTCTAATATTAATATATAAAGTACTGTTTGTCTCTCTCTCTCTCTCTCTTTCTTTTATATAAATTATTATAAAAATAAAAATAATCTAATTATTTAAACTCAAGAATTTTTAAAAAAGTAAAAATTGTCAACGGAGAAAGGCTACGGAGTAAAAGCTAGATATTAATTGCTAATACTTAATCTATTTTTAAGATCCAATCGATATAAACATATAATATACAAACGTTTCAACCTTCAAGTCATCTTCAGTTAAAACATCAAAATAAAGATAAAAGGGTCGTAATTCGGTTACATAATCGTAATATTTAAAAATTGGATATGTCGTTTTCAACAAATTTTTTAACAAATCCCCGACGCCACGCTTGTTTGATGTATTCTAATCTACAAGTGCCTAATAAGAATTGTAGGGGTAGAAAAAATATAGTTTCACTTAGGAAACATAGTTGATTATTTCCATTAATCGCTGTGTGCTGACACGTGAAACACAAATTTAGCATAAAAAAAATATTTATATAAAAAGTGAAAACATGAAGTTGAAATAAATTATTATATCTTATTATATTATAGAACTGCGCATGCGCGAGGCGGATCGCGAAAGGCAGAAGAGAGAATGGGAAATGAAAGAGCGACAAGCAGAAGAGCAGAGGACTCGCGAAGAGGAATTAAGACGGCGTCAACAAGAAGAAATGGCGATACGTATCAGAAGACAGGAAGAGGAATTGCATAGACGTCAACAGGAAAACAATTTGTTTATGCAGGTCCGTTGAGTAATAAAAGTGTTTAATTTTAAGATGTTTATTGTTATATATATATTTTTTAAATTCAATATCAGTTATTGTGTACTTATACTCGTATCTTTTCATATTCTAGGAACAAGCAATTCGCAGTGGTGGTGGAGGTGGTGGTGGTGGTGGCGGTGGCGGCGGTGGCGGCGGCGGCAAAAGTTACGATTCTGTCAGTAGCAATGATCGTGATGGATATGGTCAACCTGATGGTAAGTAATGAGTTTTTATTTTATTTAGATAGAAAAAAATGTATAGAATTACAAAGAGCACAATATAACTGCAATTTGTGTATTATACTTATTATAACTATATGCACTAAAAACTTTTAAACTATATTAAATATAATTGTAGCTTTATGCACAAGCTTTAAACTTACCGAGCATTGAACTATAAAACAATTTTTATCATTGTTCATTTTTTTAGCATTGTCATAATTTACGTTTTGTACTTTAACGATATTTTTGTTATTTTTTTACAGGTGGAAGCGGCATGCCAGTGGTAATGTATCTCTTTCATTTACTATTTTCTTCTATAACATGTATTACAGCATTAAGTTTTTTCTCAAAACATTTGACTTTCTTTTCTATGAAAGTTTTCTTTTTTCTTCTTGGGCGATACAATTTTGAAATATATCCTCGTGCGCAAACCTTATTACAATGAACGGAATACCGTGCCATGTATGACGAAATGCAATTATTTCTTATGGTGTACACCACTATAAAATTAAATTAGGAGGGTTGATAAACTCTGATGTTATTCCCAATTGAGCATGCTCTTCAATATCAGCAGAGTTCTAATGTCTGCAAAACCAAGATTATATTCAGTATTTTGTTTTTAATTCAACTCAGTTATGAAATATATATACATTAATAAAAATTTATTTCGGATATTTATAACATGTGGAGGAATCAATGATGTGCATAATATTTAGAATTTAGACAATGAAAAATGACACTTCAATATTGCATGGGGTGTCAATATTAACACTGATTTTAGTTACAAATTTTAAATGATCTCCATTAACTAGCATTGTCGTTTGCAAAGATCTGTAAACGATTATATAGCTATTTCTACTATGTAACTCTTAAGCATATTTCTACTGACGAGATATGCTTTTGTTTTGCATCTAATCTTGATGCACGGATATATTTGAATTTATATGATCTACTCTGTTCTCTTTATGAAGCGAAATCTTCCATCGGAAATACCGATGCCAATAACTACGTTCAGCAAAGAAAATTGATCAGTGAACGCTCAGTGATTCTTAAATATGATTTATTCTTTCCTTTAGTTCTTCGTTGGATCTAAGTGTAGGAATCAATAATTTTAAGAAATCACTGAGTGCTTACTGATCAGTTTTCTCTGCTGATCGCAGCCATTGGCTTCATACTGAAAGTTTTGCTCAAAACCTCCAACTTCTGTGTTATACGTATATAAACCAGCATGCGAATAGCGCAATATTGAAATTTTATCGCAGCGTTGAAGCAAATTAATGAACTGTGATTTTCATAACAAGCATTCTACTTTCTGCTGCAAACATTGCAGAGATATCGGCCATAATAATCATCGTTAGTTGACTTTAATAAACAAATAAATTTTACTTAATAAGTTTTGCTATAAACCGCTTAAATTATATATATATATATATATTAGTAATTATTTATAATTATATATATACATGTCACAGTCAAAGTGTTAACTTTAGTAAATATATACACTTATTAGTCAATGTGTACATTTACGTATAATAAATATATACATTGACTACATCAGACTACAGTAAGTGCATGCATTTATTGAGTTAACACTTCGATTGTAACATATATACGTATTAGAAATTATAAACAGATAATAATTTGTTATAATGTGATATTCTTGATTTTTCGAAATTGACTGTACGATCATGCCACACTTGGCTCTTGGATTGTAATATATATAATTATTATTAAATATATATTACAAGTCTAAACTTTTTATGCCTCCGAAAATAATTATTTACGTCTATAAATGTAACTGCCATATTGGTCTCTCCACGTGATTGCAGACAGGAGACTCTGACATATTATTCTATTGTAGCCTTAAGAACAATTTCATTACTATGGAACATTGACATACGTACGCATTCAATTCGGTATTCAATTTGGTATCATGGCGCTTTTTATAATAAAATATGAAAAAGAATCTAGCAAAGTCTCACAAAATGATATGGTTCCATAGTAATTCTACTGACCAAGAAGTGCCCAACTAGACTTTTCTTCTAAATAACTATACATTAAAGTATTAAACTATTACTTATAAGAATATTTCCAAAGAAATATTTCCAAAGAATATTTCCAAAGACATGCATATATTTTTGCAGAATTTCTAGTTACATTTGAATTTTATTTTTATTCAATTAAAATAAACTTGAACAATTATATCTCTTGATACTTGAAAGCACGTTGTGGATTGCTAATGCTAATGTTGTTAATGCATATGTTGATATATGCTCATTGTATAGGAATGTTTTATGCATAGCACTGATTTGCAATACGATACATCTTTGAAACATTACGAGCACTATAGAGCTTGCTTTGAGACCTTGATCACGCCTCTTTGCTGCTTACGTTTGTGCTCGATGTTTCAAAATTGTATGAAAGTTTAATATCAGTTCTTTACTATTAAGCAATGGTAATTATCTTCGACGTTTTCTTTCTAATGTGCAAAACTGATTTGCTATACGATAAAATGGTTTAACCATTTTTATTCGGAAGTATTTATTTTATGTGTATCTATACTAGGATCTTATCACTCTGGTTATTCACGAAGTAGACTCGCACTCGTAATTTCTACCGAATGTATAATTGTATGACTAATTAAACACACTATTGGGGTTGGGAAATTTAGAAAAAATTCTATTTAGGTCAACACATTATATAGAATATATAGCCGTACGTGTTTGTAATAGATTACATCTACATGCAAATTGAAATATCGACAATTCCCGTTTATTCATTGTGTGATATACAAAATAAAATGAATTTTTCATTCTTACTTTCACATAATATATCCAATATATATATATATATACACATATATATATATATGTACGTTTATATATGAGGAGCAGACTTTCAAAATGCGTTTTGTCCAAAATTTATAATTTTCAGAAAACGAAAAAGAAAGAGCCTCTGCCCACAAGAAAATTATGCACTTTACAGAAAATAACAATATGCCAATCAGTAGGATGTGAAATATTAAATAAAATTGCTAAACGATTGCTAAAAATGTTACAACAAATGCATTTTGTTTGCTTCTAGTTAAAAAAACATAATGCACTTCGAAATGTTTACGTTTTTTCAGCATATAAATTAACAATGAAGAAATGCTTTCTGAATATATCAGAGTAGCTTATAATATGAGTCTTTCAACACTGAACACTACGCCATCTCTAATTTAAAAAAATGAAATTTTAGACAAAATGCATTTTGGAATTCTGCTCTTCATATAATGTATACATTGGTTCCATTATATGTCAAAATAGCAACAATCCCTATATGAATTTATCTTAATTGTACTTCAACTCTAATTTGGAGTTCAATTTCATGATACGGAGTATAATACTCCGCGATTATATTTAATGTTTGAAATGCAATATCCAAGCTTTTATTTTTGAGTTGAAGAATGATTAAGGGAAGTAATAATATGCGTGCGATACAATTATAAAATTTCGCGTAAACAACACACTGATCTGGGCTGTGTTCCAAATTTACTGCCAGCGCTGAAAATCGATAGATTACATTATAGATTTTCAGTACTAATCAATTTTGGAACACAGCTATATTTGCCCACTCATATATAACAAAAATATTGTCTGTCTACATTGGGCATTCTCTTGGTCTGATTATTGTCACAGAACATATCCGCTATAAAAGGGATATATTAATAAGAGCAGTATTTAATGTGCAGTTTGCACTACTATTGATACACAAACAGCAATCTAACATTGTGTTTTCCCCTTTCTTTTCTATGTGATTTGACGAAAATTGACGATGACCTGTGCTGCTGTCAAACATGGATGGTCGCCCTGAATCGTACGGAATGTACTTATGATACATCCGCAATTCACGCGCACACGCGTATCGTGCGTTCCTCTGATGTGAACGACATTCTCATCAATGATTAACAACAAACTCTCGGCTTCCCTATACGATTCGCATTCTCTATGCGTTTCTATAGGACCCAAAGTCATTTATGGACGCATACAATATGGATCGCGGTAGTCGAGGGGGTTATAATGATGATCGTGGGCAAATAATGGATTTAATGGATATGAGGGTTGACATGGGAAATATGGGTGGTGGTCGTGGAGGTAGCGGAGGTAGTGGACGTTGGCAAGGAAATGACCGAAATCGCCCGGATGATTATCCCACCAAACGTCGACGATATTAAATATGCACAATACAAAGTCCTACTTTCTTGATTTAACATAATCGTGCTATGTCCTTCGTTCATTCCTCACTTTTATATCATTTTACCCTTATAGGCCATGGTAGAAGAAGACAGGTGAAATAACTTGAGGGATACGCAGTAGCCGATTTGGTTATAGCCAATCAGAATTTGTCCTAAGAATGCAAAAGCAATAGGGCAAAATTAGATTGGACAGAATTGAATCTAGGACAGACTTTGATTTGCTGGCTAATTGCTCTGAATTGCCTTTATGCGCGTTGTTTCATATGTATTCTTCTACTATGCTTATAGCCGTTAACGAGGAAATGGGGAAGGAGTAGTGTTGAGAGAATATGATGTTGGATATTCAAGTATGATGTTAGACATCGATGGCATTAACATGCTAATTGAGATTCGACTTGCGAGTAGACGATGCATGAGAATTTGGGCTTAAAGTTTAAACATAATGTTTTGATACATTGACGGATTCTGTGTCCTCCAGATGACATTTCTTCTCGAACATGTATTCCGATTGAGAATATCAATAATGATATTGATGTTATTAAAGAAATGATCCTCATTAGTGTAGTGTGTATCTTAGAAATCTGCTTTAAATTGCTGTTTCTATGTTTAGATTCATGAAAAATATCATTAATTGAAAAGGAATATTTAGCACACCCGATATTTGATTGGACACAATTTATTCCGCAGTTTTACTTTCGGCACGAATCATGGTTTAAAAATTATAAATTCGAGGCTTACTTTATAATTAATCCTTAAACGCTATGCTACGGAAACGACACTTAAGTATGTACTCAACCCAATTGGATTGCTTATAACTTTCATAAAAATGAACGTACATATTAAAAATTTTTTTTTAATCGAAACGTCAGACTTTAAGGAACAAAACGATACCAAATAAATGTATGTATCTTTATTAATAAAAGTTATAAGCAATGAAAAAAGCATTGAAAAAAGAAAATTAGATATGCCACACCGAGAGGGATTTTTAAGGGTTAATATGTGTATTCTATATCTACAATATATACATTTGGACGAAGAGTATGGCCATGTTCATAAGTATTAGATAAAATTATCAGTAATTTAGATTTTCATATTACATTTGTATCACAAATATGAGATGCATACATTTACTATGAAGTAAGATTTGAAGTTACAATTTATTTAAAGATCTTGGGAAATGTAAATAACATAAAGAGATATAACGGCATATTTTTTTTTGTTCCATAATATATTTTTGCCTGATTATTATTGCTTTATTAAATCATTTATTCTAAATTTGTATTATTCAAATTCTTTTGATAAAAACCTTACTATCCATTATTTATCATTGAAAGGCTATATTTTATTTTTTTTATTAACTAAAATATATTTTCCCTGCTTATTATCTTATACTCTTTACCTGAATTATAAAACTAATATCAATGTATAAGCGACAAAAAAAATGTCACGACTGAAATTTTATTTTCAATTTAATCAAGATTACCAATATTTGGGTTATTTAAAAAATTAATATGTTATAGTAGGTATGACGAGTATAATTATATATATTACAGAATTATGATATAATCACAATTCTGAATATTTTCAGTAATTAGCTTAGTATATAAGTTATTATACATGATATATACAATATACCACAGTACTACTTAACTATGATATATTCAATACTTTGTAAAGAATCTTAATTTATAGCAGCGTAAAAAAATAAAGGTATTTAATTACCAACTTATATATACCAACTTAATTTCTAATATTAATCAATATTACTTTGTCTTCTATGAATTACATATATAATTCATTTCCTGTGAAATAAAATAAAATATTTGTTGATTTATTCTCCAAAAATATAAATCTAATACAAATAACTATCGTGAGTCCGCAGTTATTGGTGTATAAATTATATATTTATGACCTATGAATTTACAGATTACGGTTTTTACTACTTGAAATATTACACAAAATTTGATGATCTTAATTTTGCTTTCAGTTCAACGATTTTCTATATCCTCTATACATAGGAAAGGTTTGATATATTAATATTCTCAAAAAAAGTTTCTTTAAATATCTTCGGATGAATTATATGATTTATTCCTCTTTAAAAAAGTCTATAATGTTTATTATTGTACTTCACAACTGGGAAAAATTATTAGTTTATAATAGTTATATTAATAGACAAGACAAATAAATTCTTTATGAAAGTAAATACAAATTAAAACGTTCTGTAGAAAATATCGGTAAAATACTTCATGTGATTGAAACCATGTGACTGAAACTTTTTAATGTACAAATTTCCTAATAGATACTATATCTAGAACAGAGCTTCAAATTTTTTTAATGTGTGAAAATCTGAATTTATGTACTTACCCAATTATTATAATCATATCTGAAGTTTCTATTTTTTATATAATAGATGTGAAGGAAGAGAAAAACTTACGTTCTTCATAATGTAAAGATTGCAATATTATGTCCGTGATTCAAAGATCCTGTATTTTAAATAATTATTTGTAATATTGGCAATTTTTTGTCTATTTGATTCTTTAAGAATCATTATGGATAATAAAAAAAAGCCTTTTCCATCTTCAAGAATCTTCCACGTTCCAGTACTTAATAATATTTATTTAGAAACTGAATATAATTAATCAAGAGTCTTTTAATGGAGAGGAGACTACAATCACAAGATAGGCTTACTTACTCGAAACTGCTAATCAATGAACTACCTGTTAACCTAAGGTGAGTAGAATTTGTAAAAGTATTATGCGTAATCTTACTTTAATCTTCGGGTGGGACGTTAAACATTAAGCAAAAATTACAAAGTGATCATTTATCGACTTAATAAAAGTTCTATTAATTATTTTTTAAATTATTATTTTTGTTAGGATTCTCTCTTTCAGAATGTTCTGGAGAGAGAAAAAAGCAGAATTACTTTGTAACGTTTGCTGACATTAATATTGATTGGAATTTATTATAATGTACAACTAATGTTTAAATAGATGACTTTACAATTTGTAATAATTCATCTCCTACTCACTTAAGAAAAAAACATTAAACGTCCTGTTCTAAATAATTATATGATGAATTAAGCACTTATCAGCCTAGAAAACACTTCTTTTCACCTATGACAACCACAATATCTGGATATTTTATGAAAGGGTTGTCTTGGTTTATCTATTGAAATCTAGGCTGTGATGACAGATAATTATTTAAGTAATAAGTATAACAAATTCTTACTTTGTACCACTTTGAGTGGCAAGGAATACTCACGTTGAATCTTTTATATGAATAAACGGTTTTAGTATATAAATAAAATAGCGACGATCGAAAAATATTTTCGTGAAATGAAAAATAGGTATTAAATGTATAAGTGAATGATAGGAAGGAAAGATTTTTTAGTGTAAGGCTATTATGTTACTAATTAAAATACGATGCAGCTTTAAGAATATTATGATAATAAAATGTACGTAGAAACCTAAGAAAGTTCTGAGATTTCAAAAAACGTACATGTTTTTAATACATCATAGTTTTTTAAAATCATATCTTTAAAATAAATAAATATTAAGTAACTCGAAATTGTCAACAATGCAATAAACAAGGGCTAATGAAAGTAATGTATTATTATTAAAAAAGAAATTGTCATAAAAAATACGAAATTTTTGTTATATCTTGAATATCTTTCTGAGATTTTTACGTACTTTTATAATTATTGCTGTTATATGACAATATTAGAAATTAAAAATTCCTCAAATTAAATTATTACAAATTAGAAATTGCTTCGGCTCACATAATTTATAATTATCTTGGAGCACAAATTAGAAATTTGATTCGTTAAATATATGTGATTTATTTCAAATATAATGAATTTTTTTAATTTTTTCTAATTGACAATATAATTTATGATAACAGCATAATATATATATATATATATATTTATAAATGTTCATGTAGTTTCAATTTGTTATATTTGAATATATTGTATATATTTTATGATTTATCATTTGAAATAATTTTATTAGGTTTCTCATTAGATTTCTTAATTTTCTGGATCAAGATGAGACTTTGGAAATCATATATATGTGCCTGTGTGTGCGTGCGTGCGTGCGCGTGCGTGCATTTATAACTTTTTTAAAACATTTATGTAGTGTAAAAAATTTACATCATATATTTTTAATTATACGTCGCTGTTGTATATAACGTAAAATTAAATTAATATACTTCAATCAAATTCTTTTTGTAAAACATAATATAACATTTAACAGCTGTACTTATCAAATAATGCATACTTCATATTTATAGATTGAAATTAATTTTATACGAGGATATCCAATTTTTAAAAATTGGAATCGTTTGAAGATAATATTTTTAATAAACATATATTTTTACGATATGTTATATGTTTTCAGATAAGTGCTGTACCACCAGGTTGATCATCAAGAAAAATGCTCACAGAATATAGGTATATTTTTCATCAATCATAGATAAACTAATTCTTATACTTAACTTTAATAACTTTAAATATATCAGTCTGAGTCTAAATATATAGAAAAGCATGTTGACAATCTAATAATCTAATTGATGTATTAAAAGTTGTTTGTGGTTACATTTTTTATTTTGCAATTCTTAAGTTTGTTTTAATTTTCGTTGTGTATTGTCAAATTTTTTTATTTATAAAACGATGTGAATCGTTTTTTATTTTGAAGATATTTTGTGAAAGAAAACTAAATTAATCATAGCTGGAAAATTTTATTGATACTTATGAATATTTTTGTATGTGCATTTTATAATTTTTTTGCATATTTTTATAGTTTGATACCTTGACACCATTCTGAGGCTTTTGACGTCATTGATGACACCAACTAACAACTTTGTATATCTAAGGTTTCTATAATCTTCAATTTCTCTTTTTGCGTTTACAATTATATCCTTGTTAATTCTTATTGATTTAATTGTGATGATATAGTTTTATAAATGATTCTAATGATTTTAATTATCCTAACGTGTACTGAATAAGTAGTCAAAATTTAATTTGTATGATATATCATTACACATATATTATTAACTCTGAATTTTTTTGTTTCTGTGTTAAAGGAAAGTCCGTAATGAAAAACTAACACAAATTGGTCTGATATATAGAATGCATCAATTATATTTTAAAGGTGAGAATATTATTTGAAATTTTTTAATTAAATGCGTTTAAAGAACGCACGTTAGCATACTAAAAAAATAATGTTACAAATATATCTGCGCTGATGAAATAAGTACATATTATCAAGACTGCAATGATGATATTCTTTCGGGGCTGAAGCCTGATGTAAAAAATTTAACTCCAACGTGTACTTTATTTTTAACTGAAGCAAGTCTTGAATTATATTTTGTTTAGTTAATTAATTGTACTTGTTTTTAACAATATTTTGTATAGAGGATTGAAAGTCGCGCTCTTAAGAGTACTTTTGAATTTTTGTGTTAAAGGAAAATCCATAATGAAGAAGTAGCGCAAATCGATCTGATAAATAGAGCATCAATTATATTTTAAAGGTGAGAATATTATTTGAAATTTTTTAATTAAATCAGCATACTAAAAATATATCTGCGCTGATGAAATAAGTATTATCAAGACTGCAATGATGATATTCTTTTGGGGCTGAAGCCTGATGTAAAAAATCTATTGGGTGGATCCATACGAGGTGTGATCAAAAAGTAAGGTGACTTTTTGAATTTCGCGCGCTCTGTACACTCTAATTTAAAAAATTTTTTTTTGTTGTGTTGGTACACTCGTCACGATCATATGTTCACAGTTTTGACTATATAGCATGTTTTGTTTTTATGTGAGAGGCATAAAGGTTAGACTCGTGTTTGCGTGCTCGGCGATTTTTTGCTTTTGAAAATAATGGAGCAGAGAGTTTGTATTAATTTTTGTGTAAAAAATGGTATTAAGTGTTCAAAAACTCTTGAAATGTTGACAGTGGCGTACGGTGAGTCAACTTTGAGCAAAAAAAATGGTTTATAAATGGTATAAGTTATTCCAAGAGGGCCGAGAAAATGTTAACGATGAACCTCGCTCTGGACGCCCCAGCACGTCAAAAACCGACGAAAATGTTCAGGAAGTGAAAGAAATTGTGTTGAAAAATCGTCGAATCACGATTAGAGAAATAGTTGATGATCTTAACATATCGTTTGGCTCATGCCAATCAATTTTAACGGATGTTTTGGGTATGACACGTGTGTCAGCGAAATTCGTTCCAAAACTGCTTAATTTGGATCAGAAGCAGTGTCGCATGAACATCGCCCAAGACATGTTGAACGACGTCAATGATGATCCTGATCTGCTCAAAAGGGTTATAACTGGTGACGAAACATGGGTATATGGTTATGACGTCGAAACCAAAGCTCAATCATCCCAGTGGAAGAGCCCAGGAGAGCCAAGACCGAAAAAGGCACGCCAAGTTCGTTCGAATGTGAAGGTTTTGCTCACAGTTTTTTTTGATTACCATGGCGTTGTGCATCAAGAATTCCTACCACAAGGTCGTACGGTAAACAAGGAGTATTACCTTGAGGTTATGCGGCGTTTGCGTGAATCAATAAGAAAAAAACGTCCGGAAGTGTGGAAAGAAAATTCATGGATTCTGCACCATGATAATGCACCTGCGCACACGTCGTTACTAGTGAGTAGTTTTTTGGCCAAAAACAATACTATCATCATGCCTCAGCCACCGTATTCACCAGACTTGGCCCCCTGTGACTTTTTCCTCTTCCCAAAATTGAAAAGGCCCATGAAAGGACGAAGATTTGCGACGATTGAGGAGATTAAGGCTGCATCGCTGGAGGAGCTCAAGGCAATACCCAAAAGTGCATTTCAGAAGTGTTTTGACGACTGGAAAAAGCGCTGGCACAAGTGCATTGTATCAGAGGGGGATTATTTTGAAGGGGATAACATAATTTTGGATGAATAAATGAATATTTTTTTATAAAAATGAAAAGTCACCTTACTTTTTGATCACACCTCGTATATTCGTTCGGTTTTTGTTAGTAGTGCAAATTTTTTCCGAATATCTCCGGTTCTGGTTGCCTAATCGGGCAATCCAAATATGTTTTGGAAAGATGACAGTCCGCTCTTTTCATCTGTCAAATTTGGTTTCATTGGCATTAGTTGTTTGTGCTACAGGCCTGTGAACATGTCGGAGAATAAGGTGCATTTTCGGCACGTTTTGCTTTATTACTTCAAGAAAGGCAAGCGAGCTGCGGAGGCACCGAAAGATATGCGGCGTATACGGGGACGATGCCTTAACAGAACGTGCCGCTCAGAAATGGTTTGCCAAATTTCGTTCCGGAGATACGAGTCTTGAAGATGGACCCCGCAGCGGTCGGCCCACCGAGATTGATTCGAATGATATCAAGGCACTGATTGATTGAGCAAGATCGGACGCTAAAGGTGCGAGAGATTGCGGAGACACTTAAAATAGGTTATGGAACCATACAAAGGCATTTGCAACAACTTGGCTACGTGTCCCGCCTCGACGTTTGGGTGCCGCACAAGCTGACCGAGGAGAACCTGACCAACCACATATCCATCTGCAATTCACTTCTGAAGCGGCACGAAAGCGATCCGTTTCTCAAACGAATAGTGACTGGCAACGAAAAGTGGATCATCTACGGCAACATAGTGCGCAGGAGATCGTGAGGAACCGCTGGCGAGCCACCGAATGCCACCCCGAAGGCCGGCCTGCATC
>NW_017257759.1:187349-200808 GCF_001594055.1 Mycetomoellerius zeteki
GCAGAACAGCTTAGCGTTACGCAGCAAGCCATTTCCGTACGATGGTACGTATGATAGGAAAGGTTCAGAAGGAAGGCAGATGGGTTCCGCATGAATTGTCCGAAGACAACAAAAATCGACACTGCACTCACTTTGCTTTCAAAGTTCCGGAAAAAAGATTTTCTGCACAAAATCATTACAGGCGATGAAAAGTGGATTCTTTATGATAACCCTAAACGTAGAAAATCATGGGTTGATCCTGGTCAACCTTCGACATCGACGCCAAAGCCCAATATCTACGCCAAGAAGGTTTTGCTCTGTATCTGGTGGGATTGGAAAGGTGTGTTGTACTACGAGTTGTTACAATCATTGATTAAAATTCATCCTTTGTATGAAAAAAACTTGTTTCATTTTAGCCTTCAAAAACCGAACGAATATATGGATCCACTCAATAACTCCAACGTGTACTTGATTTTTGACTGAAGCAAGTCTTGAATTATATTTTGATTAATTAATTAATTAATTGTACTTGTTTTTAATAAAAATATTTTGTGTACATAGAGGATTAAAAGGCGCACTCCCTCTCAAGAGTACTTTCCGGCAACAAGTAATTGAAGGCTACTTTAGCTTTATTTAATATAAAGGTAAATTGCTTATTAAACTTATTAATTACTCTATATTAAACTTTCCATTCTTGCAAAAAATCAAAATATTACAACAAAAAGTCACTAGTTGCTTTATCTTATTAATAATGTGATTAACATTCTGATAAAAAGAATTTTTTTTAACATATTATATTTGTGAGAAGAATAAATAAATATGGGACACATTTTTTATAATTTTATGCTAAAAATAAACTGATGAATAACTGGCTAGAGTCCTGAATGAAAGATGAGAAATCACTCGTTCATATACTGATTTGTAAAACTTGTTAATTTTTACATGAATATTCATTTACGAAAATAATCAATTTCTATTTGTTACAGCATTCTATACAATATGGTCCAGCAGTTGGAACTTAATTATTTAAATATCTATATTGATTTTTTATATTTGAATAAATATATTTTTTTATTAAAAATGTGTTTAATGTGATTTATTTTAGACATTTTTTTACTTATAATATATTATAAAGCATTGTTATTTAGCGGATATGAATTGGAACTAGTAAGTGAGGAATATCAAGATAAATGGGTATTGACATTTAAGATATTTAGAAAAATATAATCTATACATATCTCGTGAAAAAAGCTTTGACAAAACATTTTATTGTTAACCGCAGAAAAAGCCATATACACTTTCACACGAAATCGATCATAGTTCGATAATAATATTGAAAAATTTACAATAATTAAAATGTACATAAATATAAAGACGACGATGATGTTGCACGTTCCTTTCATATGTGCCAGAACTGTAGAAAAATTATCTCGAATATCTTTCGCAACACTTGTTGAATAACTTATTCGGTGATAATACGGGTGTGTATATAGTTCCTTTCCTTCATTCAATAAGATGACAATGCTAATTGCGTTCTGAGGTGCGCTTTTTATAAATTCACAGAGCTTTGATTTCACACATGAGATGTGATATATTTAAAATCGAATACACGGCCGGAGCGGGTGGAAGGAACGATTTTTGGTGTTTTGCGCTTCTATAAATCTATCTAATCCTATATACTTTTAGCCGCGACGGTCATGGGCCATATAATATATTTTATATATATATATTTTTTTTTTATTGGTACAATACGAACGCAGCACGCACCTTTTTTGTTTTTTTTTATATCGCAAGTTAGTACAGATTAACAGTAGCGATTTAAATGTTCACACGTTGCGTGCTCTATCGTATAAGTCTCTATTTGTTGTAATTTATATAATATATACCTCTTTTTCTTCTATAGAATTCCTTTGCGGTGATCTTAATTTTTTATGCGATATATTGTATTCCTCTTACTATCGTATTGCTCAACCAATGCCACGAGAAACCTGCGCTCAACTTGTACCAATAAAATTCGATCGTCCTTCGGTTATTTCTTTCCATCATCGTTTAACATTATCGATATTATTTCAATTATATTTTTTATCTGTTAATACTTATTAAATATTCTTTTAATTATTGTAGATCACAGACAACTTGTTCTTAATTCATAAAAACAATTCAATTATCTTTTTTTCGCCATAGATTACCGATGTGTGTAGACTGTGTCTTTCGCGGTGATGTGTATAGGTATTGCTCGATGTGTGTATGATTGCAGAAATAGTACGAATTCCAGAGACATAACCGAGATGTCGAGTGATAATTACATATGGTCTTTTTTTCGCATCTCGCCCAGTTTATTGCCGCGTGGAACACCAATATTTTCAAAGATGGAGGTTTCCGGTTGTAAATAATCGAATAATTTATATATTTTCAATAAAGTATTTCAAGTTTTTCGATACAAATGCTATAACTAGATGCTCACGGGCATTTCGAAGTATTACTTGGATACTCCCAAGATTAGAGTTTCCATGCGGCAAACGTTTGGTCGATATCCCAGGCGATGTTAACGCTAAAATCATAATATAGCGTATAGCTAATTATGTTCACGGTCGACATTGAGACGATAATAAGACAAGCCGTTCTTTTTAAGCCTGAGAAGTAGCACGAACCTTATTACGACTGATATTTTTATCGAAATTACAATTTATTTTCAACCATTGCGCTCCAAGTACGTTTCACACTTTGAGGGATGCCCGTTAAAACTTGTGTGCAGAGCAGCTCAATTTTGTCAAATATAACATTAAAATAAGCAAACGGTACATACTGTTGAAAAATAAACAATTTAGTGACAATGGGTCTGCTCTTTTTAATTATGTTCTTAACACCTGTTTTCTTGATTTCTTCCTGAAGGAATAGCGCATAATTTGCCTCGTTTGAATGCAGAAAGCGCACCTAAAAACAACAGGCCATATCTCGGGTTTTCTCTCGAGAGAAGCCTTTCTCCGATATATACCAAACGTTTCTTCGCCTTGTGCATTCGTATCGATTTAAATGCGCATATGTAGCAGTCGTAAAACTCGCGAAGGTACCTACGTTTCTTCGTACGTGTCGGTCAGGTACCTGAAAACCGTTAGAATTTGTGCGTGTGGAGATCATAGTACATGGACGAGGCCGCAACGGGGTGCGGGGGATGGACACTTTTTATTTGCAAAAGCATGTCGCCAGATAAAAGTGGAACGGACGTGATGTCGGTGTGTTTGATAAAAATGTCTAACGATGCACGCGAGTGGACGCATCATGATCACACAGCAAGCGAATTACCTGATAATACTCGTAACGTTTAACGGTATTTAGATCATAGTTTTACTGATTAAGTTCTTTAAGTTCATAGCTATAAACTCGTGACTTTAATATACAGATAGCGCGTGATGCCGCGAGTAGAACCTCGCTACGCGTCTTTCCCTCCCCTGCGTTCTCCAGATGGACGTCCTTTCGGTATCGTTGAGTGAACCAGAGGGAGCGTGTACTCGGTATGCGCTTCGTTGCAAATTTGCATCAGTCATTTTGAGAATGGCACGAGTCCAGTAACTTTAAGATTCAATCAGTTAATGGGCATATATGCGATAGAGACAGAAGACATTTATCGCTTATGTAAAAATAAGCTTCTTTAAAGTCCGCAACTTGGTGCCGCATGGATGAAGACGTACATTCCAAAAATTTACGGCTGGCACAGGCAGATTTATAATCCGCCGTTAAAAATTTATCGCTTATTACATATAAATTTGTAACTTAATCATTACACATTTCTATAATTCGAGAATAGTGCAGACTTTAATTTTTTTTAAGACTTGCGCCGATTTTCAAAGCGACCGATTTATTTCCTCTTTACGCAGAACGATCATCTACCATCGCGGATACATCGTGGAAAATCGTTTAAAAATATACGGTGTACCCCGAACGCTACGTATACGACAGTAAGGACAGATTCTTCGTGTTTACAGGATGCGATATACAGGCACGGGATTCGCGAATTGATTTCGAATCACGAATCGTACTTAGACAAGCTACGAAGAAGGCATCGTGCGAGGTAAATCAATTTTGGCGCGCGGTATAACGACTGCCGCCAATGTTAAACATTTGCAAGAAACGAAGAACTTTTCTGGCGCATACGAGCATCGCACTGAAGATACCGCGTTTGAGAGGGACTGCTGCCTCTCTGGCACGAGTTGCGACAGAGTTATACGCACGACTTCGCAATTATTGAGCTATTATCGAGTAGGAAAAAGTACGTCGCGAAATATCGTGACACCTGCAAGTATAGTCGGCGCTTGTAATGGAAACAGATTTTTACAATAGAGAAATGGCAGATTCGTTAAAGGTTTCCTTGAATCGCCATATATTCGCGTACGATTCGCGTGTCTTGAGAAAGTACCGAGTTTGCCTCTGGTTCACTCCGTGAATCGCGAGGGTGGATTTTAGTCGATCCTGAGACAGAAAGATAACTTGGTTCCTCTTCCTCATCCTTCTTCGATCAAGAAAGCTTTTTCGGCCAACGCCTTGCTTTACGGACGGCGATGAATTATCGCCTAATGTGGTCTCCACGAGATATTATTCAGACCTTGAAAATGTCGCTTCAAACTGCTGCCGTCGGCCCAGGGGGAGTTGAGATACTCGTCGTCATCGTCTTGTTCAAGTTTCTGAAAGGTAAACACAAACGTGAAACTTTTCTTTTAATATTTTCTTAATAAGGAGTATCATCTCAGATTTATTTATTTCGATTCGCTGCTTGAAGTTACAGAGCTTATTTATCGACTTATTTACAAGTTAAATTTAAAAATGTAATTTAATTATTAGTTAATTTAGTTATATTACAGTGAAGATTATATGTAACATGAACGTAATCAACTTAAAACTTTTAATAAAATATGCTTTCCTCAATTATATTAAAAAAATAATTCACAATAATATATTTTTAATTGTGCATTTATAATTGCAACATTATAGTATATTGTTGTCTTTTCAAAATTAGGAATTCGTTTTAACTTCATCGTGTGAATTGATTCAGTTCACCCTCAACGTTTCGCATATTAGTTCAATTCGTAAATTCGAAGTCTCGTTGATATTCCAAACTTGCTCATCTATGTGCATAGAGCGTGAACGACCCTAATACCTCGGTTTCTGCAAGCTCGTGCAGTATTCGCGAATAGATACCGCGAGAATTCGACAAGGTAGGCGAGCTCGCGGGGGTTGTCGCTGGAAGCTATAGAAGGGCTGAGAAAGCAAGGGTGAGTTAGGCGGGGCTTGGATGGTTGTTGGGTCAGAATCGATGCTCGCGTCCTTGCTTGGTCTTAACGTGGCCTCTCTCACGCATTCCGCATCAACGTCAAAACCGCAGGTCCACATTTGCGTGGGGGGTTTACTCGCGATTGATCATAAGCACACGTGCGAACTCGTGCCGCACGAAACGTGCATGCGTCAAGCATATACTCAGGAAAAGTAGGTGAATTAAACAAAGTAATTTGCTATGTTGGGTGTAACACATTGGTTGTGTAACACATTTCGAAGCAATGAAATCTCAATCATTCCCATACAGCACAGAATTTGCAACAATATCGCTGCGACATATAATGTTACAGCAGTGTTTGCTGCATCTTTTGTGCAACTTTGTGCTGTATGTAGGGGTTGAAATCAGTTTAGATATTTAAAAAATCTCTCTGTTTATTCACAAGGTTTAATATCTTTTCTCTAATAATGTTAAATTTAATTTTTTATAATAATGCATAATTTAATTTTTTATAATAATATATGCTAACCCAGATAGCACAAAGAGTTCAAAAAGAATTCAGTGATATGTCATCAATTCTGAATTCATTTTCAGATGCAAAAACAATTCTTTTTCTGAAAAGAATTTTTGTTGCATCTGAAAATGAGCTCAGAATTGATGACACATCACTGAATTCCTTTTGAACTTTCTGTACTATCTGGGAACCTAAAGAGAGATTTTTGTAATTATCGTAAACTTTTCGGAAGGGATGAAAAGATCATTTAATCTCGATTGTAAATAATATACGAAATGATTTTGATATACTGAGAGTAGAAAAGATTTGCGAATTTAATATCTATAATATATCTTCATAGAAAGTTTTTGTTGAAAAAGTTTTTTCGGAAAGTAGGAGTTTCAAATGTTATTTTCTTCATCCGTGCCACTACTTTCCAATTCACGGAATAATTATAATTCTCTCTCGCATTCTCACGTTGACAGATGACAGAATAAATTAGGGCGAAGTAGTATAAGTAGCTTTACGTGAAGACTACTACTACATCTTCTTGACAAATGTAACGGGTCAAACATTGTCGCGCGTGTAGTCCTTTTCAAGAGTGAAACGGATTATTTATGAATGTAGAACACGCTCGTCCAGTGTTTACTTAAAAATGTTTACCGATTTATTATCTCCACATCATATACATGTTGTAGAGATCGTTTATGACTTTTTCTTGAGAAATGTTAGAAAAGTACACTTTTGTGTAGAAGGGTTACGAAAACAAATTCGTTACGCTATCATTGTACAGCGTACATGCGAAAGTTTCCGCTCGAAAGATGAGACATGAGGAAATAGGGGTGTTTGATCGTTGCTTCTGTCGCAGCCTTTTGAATGGCACGGATGAATCGGGGATACTTCAGATAGATTACTTTGTATATATGCTGCTGAATGATGGTGGGAGAAGCGGCGACTCGCAGTCTATCGCGCAGTCGTTCGACCTATATCGTCTTGCATCCCGAGTCGCTATTTATAGATAGATGCGCCGGTAGTCTGGTCGAGAGTACTTTCTGCGCCATCATTTTATTACGTCGATAGCGTTTCAAGAATAAATTATTCGTACGGAGTTAATTGCGACTTAAAAAAAAAGTTACTGCAAGAAGTCGAGAAGAACGAGATTTCCATATGGACCGTGTCGCCTACTATTTCTATAGCGATTCAAGAATATTCTGCTAAATTCGTGGATCAATTTATCTTCCGCAAATGTATCCTATATCTGTTCTACACGAAAGCGACATTCGATCACGCACATCCGAACATGTTGTATTCTGTCGAAAATTGATTATTATTATATAAATCTTATTATATAATAGTTCGGAATTCTCTTCAATTATCTAATATTATTGGATGATATAGTATGTATTGATGTATTTCTTTAATGGATTGTCCAACCCTTTTAAAATCCGCGATTAATTATTATTATGATTAAGAGTATACTAGATGTATAGTTTCTGCAAAAAGTGAATGGAATTGGAAATTTATTCTACTTTTCCGTAGAAAAATGAATGTTATACAGAATTGGTAAGGTGTTACCTACTTGTATTGCTACAATTACTTTTTTTTCAACAAAAGTAATTATCTAACGAAAGTTATTCAGTAAGAAACAGTATTAAACAATTTTTTTTAATCTCTGCTCTAATAGAAATGTATGGAAATGTATTATAAAATAGTGACACAAATCTAAATTTTTTAATTAACATTTATCAGGTTAAGCCTTATTTCTGTAATAAAAAACTTTTTATGACATTTTTTATTTATATTTACTAGAAAAATTTATATATAAAATAATATTCTATTAATGTCAAGAAAAAAGTAACGAAATTAGTAACGACTCGTTAGTTTTTGAATAATGATAACGAAATACCTTTTGTAAATCAGTAACGATAACGAGTTACTTTCATAAAATAACTTTGCCAACTCTAGTTATATGCATATGAAACAGTTCAACAAGGTCAATATTTATATCTAATAAAATACAATTTTATAGTTTAAATAAAATTTTTCTCGTTTTATCTTAAATATCTCTTCGATATTAGCTTACTTGGCTGTTCTTTTTTAATGTTTTTTTAATATTTTGTTTATTATTGTTTATACCTTTTTTATTAATAAAAACATATGCATCTGCTTAATATTGTTATGTTTTTTATAATATAATGTCTGACATTTTTGAGATTAAAAAAAATTATTTTTAATATATTCATTTTTATAGAAGTTATAAGCAATATCGATTTGGGTTGGGCTTGCTATACTTAAATAAATATACTTAAATATTGTTCTCGTAATGTGGCGATTAATTAATTATTTTTAAAAACATATTTTTCTACTTTTCTTATTGAAATTATTTTTTATCTAGATTCTAAATCGTCGCTAAACTTTTTATATTACTTTTATAAATATAATATAGAAAAATCGATAATTTTTTTCATAATTTTTCATTTTACTAAAAATGAAATATATGTATGTAATACATCCTTAATCCCAATTAAAGTCGTGACGAAATAACAAACTTTGATTACGACTATCACAAGACCAAATTGTTATTAAAAATGTACGTAATCTGACATATTTCTACGTACAATATATTTGACATTTTTTCGAGCCGTATTTATTATAGCATGAAACAATGTGGCAAATAAAATGGTCATAATGTATTGATTGCTTATTTGTCACTTAAGAGGTGTACGTTCCAGCGAACGTCTTTACGTACAATGTCCTCAGAACGTCAATATTCGTAAAATTTACCGACCTGTTATTGTTAAACGACGTTCCGTAATTGACAGCTGAATAGATATATGAATATTTCGAGTTGTTTGTGAACAACTTGTCACGCCAATTCGATTGCTCGCAACGATCAATTTTATGTAGAACAGAAGGATGCTTGTTCAGGTGGATTATCGAACACCTTCGGTTCACCGCAAACCACGAAGGAAATTGATTGCATATAGTATGGCAACGTTATACTTGAATGTGCGGACTGCGGAACGACATTTATACATTCAGCGCACTATCTCTATAGCGAATCGTTCATTCAGACGACTTTATGCCTGGCGTAAAATTATTGCATCTGAGTTAAGCACTTAGACGACTGAGTTAGCTCTTACGACAACATAAATACCTATCTGTGATTACGAAGCAGAGATAGGTAAACGAACGAGAAGAGAGTTCTGTTTTATTTTAAATTGCGCCCCTGAAAGGCACTTTATTCATTTTTTTATGTTACTCATTTGATATAATATTTTGTTATTTCAGTGTATATTCTGTTATTTCAGTGTGGGCCTACATTTAATTTTCGCTCTACGAACACTCCAAACTTCAACCACATATATTTTGTATATACATTTATGCGAAAGGTAGATCGCGCCGCGGTAGCTTTTCTGGAGCTCAGACAGGATTATTATTTTTAGAAAATAACTTTTAAGTCGTCGGCGATTATGGTTAAAGCGATTATACCTATTGATGCTTACAATTAAAAAGTCTTTTGGAAGCCTTACAAAAGATCTACGAAGATGCTTAAAAGTGAACGACAGTCAACAAGTAAGATAGCGAATCTGAACAACCTCTTTATATTGACCCGTTTCCAAATTCAATCGATACCACGAGATTTTCGAAATGGTGCTTACCCCTGAACGGAGAGCGAGTTAGGAATCCCGTCAAGGCTTTCCCTGCTGATGTCGTCAGCCATTGCGACCTTAAGTTGATGCCCGAAGCTCGCCAAATCTTCCCTGAAGGCTTCACTTCCGGGCGTCAATGCACCGCTAGTGGGTGGCAAGGGTGTATCGGCGCCTTCCCCTTCTTCCCCTTCCTCACCCTCTTCACCACCTACGAGGACTACCTCGTCTTCGTTGTAGATCTTGAAGTAGGCGATGGTGAGGTATATCACCGAGATTATGAAAGAAGGTATCGGAATCGCCATCGCGTACACAAGGTTCATATACACCTGAGGAAGTGTTTCAAACATGTGACTAGAACTTGGCGGAAATTAATGCACATCCAGAGTTCTTTTACCCACACATCAATAGGGTTTTATGGAAAAAATCCCACGAACGAATTTCGACTAAAAGATTAACTTAATTACAAATATTTTGTAATCAATTACTCACTACAAGGTGTACGAAAAAAATTAACTGATACAAATAAGAAATATATTACGTAAATAAATACTGTCTATGAATAATAACGCGACAAATAATGGCAAGAATAGTAAAATTGTATATAATTTGACAAGTGATAGCAGTATAATCAGCTTCATAAAGATTTATATTGAAAAATAATTAAGCGTTTTATTTTTCATTTAAACGATATTAAGTCAAAATCGACTGAGACATGTTCAATACAATTAAACGAAGAAAACCAAGATGAATTTTGATACCTAATAATATTTTTGTGTGAATTTTACAATTTCTAGTTTAAACAAACTGCTTACTATTATTATCATTATTATTGTTATTATTGTTGTTATTATCATCATTATTATTATACCAGTAATCGAATTGATGAGACATCCGCACGGAATGAGGGAGATTCAGGTTTGAATTTCGGCTTGAGTTGAATTCTTTAGTGTTTGAAGATACTCTTAAAGATACTTTAAAGATACTTACAATTAGTATTAGTAATATTAAATTGCTCATCAATTTATATTTATTATATTACATAAATCAGTTTTAGTTTACAATTTTTTGTATTTCAAGCCGATAAATAATCAACGCGCAGTTTGCTTAATCCGGCTTTTGTTTCACAAATTTTTCTGTTGAACATATTTTATTGAATTTCAGTACATAGAGGATTTTGAAGTCACTGATTACAAATCTGAAGCCAAATTTAAAAAAATAAAATAATTTAATATAACAGTCAAATTGAAAAAAAAATTATTCTTCAAAATGATATTGACGTGATAAAATAGTGATGTTTTTTTTATAAACCTCCTCTCTCTCATAAAAATTTTTCCGATATTTAATAGTTCTCAAGATATAGTTTAAAAAAGAAGAAAAACCGTTCTATTTATAAAAGAGCGATCTCTCTCTCTCTCTCTCTCTCACTCTTTAAAACTGTTTTTTTGGCCCTAATAATTTCTAAATTCCTATATCATACATGTGTACATAAAGTTTCGTTAAAATCATAGAATTCAACATTTTTCTTGATAATCATTTTGAATCTGTGTCTGAATGAAATGCGTATAAAAGCGTAGAAAAATTTTGAAGAGGTAAGTGTTTCATTATATGTGCAACAAAGATTTAAAAACTAGAAATTGTAAAATTCAAAAATTTATTAGGTACCCTCTCCCAAAACCTACTTTGACTAAATATGGCCTCCCTTCTTCGCTTAATTGTATTCTACAATCAATTTGTATAAATCGTAAAAACATTACACGATATCACTATGAAAATTCATTGCTAAGACCGGGCTGAGTTGATTCTGCAAAGTGACTTTTCTATAAATTCGGCGGAAGAATTCCCCCGAAAGAACCGTGTTATTCGCGCCACGTGATCCTATTTCTTCCTGTCGTCCATTCGTTCGAAGGATTGGCACTCTCGTGCAGCATCGAGAACACGGCGGCGAGCTTTTCCGGGTACACCGATGTTATCGGCGGTTTATAATAGCACGCCGGCCGCACACTTGTGGAAATTGGATTTCTGCGCGCCGGGAGAAATTTTCTTTTCTTCCGAGCGGCGCATCGCACGCCGCGATGGCTTCCGTCTTTGTCATCGGACGCCTATTCAACTGCTTGAAATGCATTGTCCGTTCCTTGTGTAGATGGTCGCATTTCCGTCACCGTTAACGCTATTTCGTCGTGCCCCACGCTCGAAAAATCTCTTTTCCGCTTTCCTATCACTTGCAATCTTTCACATGTAATTTCATTGAATTAAATTGGAAGATACGTGCAAATAAAGAAAAATTTATCTTATGCCGATTGTCTCAAAAAATATGGAAATCACACATTTAAATTCAACAAAAATTAGATCGCTCTCAACACGGTAGGTGACAGATCAATAAAGAGATAAATCCCAAATAGAAATAAATGAGATTTAGGCCGGTATTCAGTTAAAGAAAGTTCAGAGCGAATATTTATTATAATTAACGGCTGTTATGATAGCCCATTGTATATTATTTATTGTTTTCTGATTCATTAGTATTTGAAAATCTTATAGATATGGATTTAAACACAATTTTCTTAAAAAGTAAGTAGGAATTAAACAGAATAAGTATGTTAAATAATTTATTGTGACAGAATTTGATTTCTAAAAAATCAAAATTTTAATTAATATAATGCATTTTTGTTGCAGCTTTTTAATGGAATTGCATATTTAAAGATCTGTAAAGAATAGTTATTAAAAAAATATATAAGTTAGTGTTTTACAACAATTCATATTTTTTTACTACTGAGGTATAAAAATACCTTGGGTGATTATTTCTGGATTAAAGTGACAATCAAGAGAATAACTCTCGGGAGAGTAACGTGTTTCAACCGATTCCGCAGGAATTCATTATCGTGATCCATTTAATCATTTCATACGAAACAGTTTCGGTCGTATATTACACTCTATGCTCCCGATAGGCAGCCGCAGTATTGATTCTCAAGTACACGGCTCGTCCCAGTGTAAACTCGGGCAAAAGTCATACAGCACTTTTGCGTGATTCGCATATACCGATATACGAGACAAATCGCTAACTATAACCCGGTCACCGGGTTATAATACGGAGGCTAAAGCCATTCTAGTCTAGACGGATGCCATCGCGTTGCGAAGGAATTTGTACATCCTGGATTTAGGGTTGAAAATAGAGATACATAGACACAATAAAAAGGTCCACATGTGAAAAATATACAATAACGCCAAAGACCTGCCACATGTCGAGGTCGCTGATGACTATCCCGGGATCCACTTTCGAGTAGTAACAGCTAAAGTTCTTCCCTATGTTGGCGTACTGCCGGTAGAAAATACTGCAATTCAGCATTGGAGGGTATCCACAGCCTTTTACGTTGGGGAACAGCTTGGCCCCGGTGAAGTACCACACGGAGTCGTTGCCCATGAGACCTGCGAACTTCCCCTCGTTATTGTTCGGCGACGGGGATACTTTTCAGCAAGACAACCGGAAGAACAAACCGGACAGGGACAAAGAGCACGTATAATGACTTTTATATATACAGTACACTTTCACATTCAGCGATGAATCGCTGAAGTTTTACCGGAGAAAACTTCTCTCTCCCGCGAATTGCCAGTTTTAGTTATTGGCTTCGTTAAATCCGCGCCTGTTTTTAACAATTTTTACACGTAGTTAACCGGAATAATTCATCACAATAAAAATTTTTTAATTAATAATGGTTATAAAAACGTAAAATGTGATAAAAATACTTATTAATAGATATAATGTAATAATTATGAAGAAGTAACGATTATTTGTTGTTTTGAAATATCGCTTTTATTCCAACGTTCCTATTATTTCTGTTGGCTCTTTAACTGGATAACGAAAAAGGATTTTATAATTTCATATTTCCCATGTCAAATTACAAACGTTTCTGATTGCACATGTGCAATCTCAATTACACGAATAAATAACAAGCTCTTCCTTTCGCTAATAATAATTACGCTCTTTCAAAAAGCAAATATGGATGGAACAGATTTAGATGATTGAGATAGGATTAAATGTAAATCCCTCAATGATATTACTTTATACCTGTAGGG
>NW_017257759.1:200826-305004 GCF_001594055.1 Mycetomoellerius zeteki
CGAGATCCTCGATGTACTCGCTTAAGGAACGCTCGTAACGAGGCATCCGCTTGTTCTCTTCGTCATCCTCGACACCTCCTACCGCTCTGCCTCCCCCGTCCGCCCCATCAGACGTGTTATCCGGTAGTTTATAATTGACGCGTATTTGCGTGCAATCGTACAGTTCCTTAGTACAACCCTCTCTACAGGATGTCCATGAGCAATTGCTCGTACCTGGACTCAACGATCATTTATGGAAATTTGCGCGGCCGCGAAATATAATCCAAGCACAACATACAGAACATTCGCGCGTGAATAAATAACTGGAGAATGAAGGACATCCGAATATATGACATACATACAGCCGTACATACACTAAATCGTTAAAATGTATGAAAGCGTGAGACAGCAGATTAAAAGGATGATTACATGAAGACAGCGCAGGGATAATTCTTTATGAAAATTTACGAGACTGAAGCTTAAAGCTCGCAACTGCGATTCAACAAGCATCATTCTGAATTATACATAATTCATTGAAGAATTTATGAATCATTAATTTATTTCAGTTTTTGAAAAATTATCCACCGTCGATGTGATATTTAAATGAAAAAATATCACAGTCGCCATTCAAATATACGGTCAACGCGACACAAATAGGTATACATAGTGCGAACGAATAAACCACCGTATGAAATAAATATAGGAAACGTGCATGCACCAAAGGCGAAGACAATGAAAGGAGAGATTGAATCGTCAGAAAGTGTTTTGCATGACGTAAGTTGCAGGGAGTGTTGACACGAGGCCGGTGCTCAATCGTGAAGAACACCTGCACCCTATTGACGTTCGTGAAGAGAAGAAAATTCAAGTGACGAAAGAGAAACGAGGAGACTCGAATGAGTATGAGCCGGGGGTACCAAGAGCACAAAGACACCAGTTGCGTCAATCTTATCACAACTCGTCGCGACCTCTCTTGTGACTGATCATGATTCTTGTGATGATCGATTCTTTCGATCTTTTCATATATTTATACTTTTCATTTCTAAATTGATCTCACAAATATTATTTAACGACAATTAAAGTCGCTGATTCTCTCTTTCTCTTTCTCTGATTTTATTAAAAAAAAAAACGAAAAATCAAATTCCAATGGACTACTAATATTGCGTGCATATGTATTACAATATTATGTATTCTGTTACGATTTGAAAGAAGTCATCTGAATTATATAGAGAAACGTTATATTTCCTGTTTTTTGAATGTACTTATATGAATTTGGTATTTCGTCTAATGGCAAATAAAAATTTATAGGATAGTATTAATCTTTTATGTTACGTATTCATGTACGAGAAATGGATGATTCGACATGAAAGGTAGATGCGTGCCATCGGGGAATAAAACATTTACAAATTTTTTGTTACAATCTCCGTAGAATTTATCGTGTTCCAGAGCGAGTTAGAAAAGTATTTCCCAGGTGGCAAAAGAAGACGAAGCAATTGTGATGGAATGACGTTTCTTCGACGTTTGCTATTACAATAAAAACACGATTACTTTCATAATTGTTATCCATGTGCTAATTTTCCTTCACTAATGAGAGGTGGATTGCTATTTTATGCCAACTAAATAAATCATGATATGATAAATATTAAATTAAACGCGGGAAATGTCAGCTGTCCTTTAACGGACGTTCTTCGTCACTTTTGTTTGGTCTGGAAATAGTCTTTCCAATCATTCGTAAAACTCGCATATTTTGATGCTGACCTAATTTCATAAATGAAAATTACGTTCTTGATGTTCGTCTACCATCGTCTATCACTTTCGGTCAACTTTCATAAAATATAATAATATATGATTTCTAATTGTTTTTAAAAGAGTTTTGTTTTTTTATGGTACCGTAAACGATTTTTTTAAAAACATTTATATGTCTTTTTTACAATGAAATTAATGTCCTTTTTCATCAATATATATCAATTTAAATCTCGATTCATCTTACTCTTCATTTTATTCTAATTCTTAGAACTGTTAATTCTTAGAAAAAAATGAAGAGTTAGTTGAAGCGAGATTAAAGTTAAATTACATTGGTAGAAACAAACATAAATATGATTTCTTAAACGCGATTCTTTCTGCAACTTTAAAAGACATCTTTCATCACATACATACAAGCGCAAAATGAAATATACATTCATACCAACAAACACACATGCTTGGACATAGAAACAGAGAAACATAAAGGATTTAATTGCGCGCGAAGGAAGAACCTCAGAAGAGCGAAGAATAGAGAATTTCATAGTACACAGCATGCAACGAGGAGCGACAACGAGAGCGAACAGATGAGATAAGGTGCCGATTTTTCACCTCTTCTGGATTCAACATCGATGGTGACACACTCGGCGGGTCGAGTTTCGAACTGCATGAAGATGGTGGTGAAGGCAGGGTCGATAACGAAGGGGACCAAGAAGAGGAAGGCGAAGAGGCTGAAGGTGCTGAGGAGGATGAAGAACGCGGTCGTGTAAAACAGCAGCTTCTGCAAAAACGTCTGCTTCTCCTTTTCGTCCGCCATCTCGGAGAACAAACGGCAGTGCTGGTTTCGTGCTGGATACTCCTAAGCGACGTCGTCTCCGTCGTCGCCGTCGTCGTTGTCGTTGTCGTCGTCGTCGTCGCCGTCGTCCTCGGCGTGCTTGCTGCTCGTCGTCAGACGTCGGACGTCGAAGAGACGGAACGATCTACAGACAATTTGTGGGTATTTGTCCTCTGTTCCGTCTAGAATCGCAAGTCGAGTTTTCTTTGTGCGCGCGCTCCGAAAGACTGGAGTCACGGAGTCATCCATCGAGAGATGATTTCATGTCTCATGGAGATTCCCGGGGATTATAGTAAGCGCTGATGTACTTTCGTTAAATACAAGGTTCTTTCGTACGCATTTGTGTAACGAGGGCCATTTATCTTGATCACCCTGAAGCAACGTATCGATTAAACGACTTTTTTATCTTCTTTTGCGACGTACATTCGGTCGAATGATGAAAGAGTATAATTTTTTATATTATCTAGAGGTTGTGTGATGTTGTTTCACAATCTATTTTATCCTTTGGCAAACTAGGGATACGTATAGGGCCAGTAAATGGCAATGGAGATAGGTAAAATCAATACAACTATCAGCGATAAATCTAATATTTTTTTTATCGTATTCATAGATTGCAGTATTCTTTTCCTTTTTCATAAAAAATTAACAATATTTTATCTAGTTCTTAAATGCTCTAAAATCTCGTCTTGTTTAAAGTAAAACTAAGCATTATGAAGTTCATGATTTTAATTTCTCACAGTGTAATGACCTCATAGAATACTTCTAATTTCAATGTACGTAAGTTGACGTAGGTTGTTATTGCAGGAAGCAAAGTGTCAGACAATTACGTGTTTCCAACTTGGTCTACGGCACTATCGGCTTTCAGCACAATGACGAGATCGTTCGATTCTCGTTATAGATAAATGAGACGGACAATACCTATTAACGTCGTATAATTTGGTTTTCATCGAATTCTTCGAGGAATTCTTGTTGTAAAGAAGATATCTTGGTTTCATAATAGATGAATTTTATCTATTATGTTTTATCATTAAATTTTACCCAATTTTTATATTTGTAAAATTTATAATGACGATTAAAAAAAGAAACACGGAAAATCTATGCTTATTACAATATTTGAAGTCTTTAATCAAGTTATTTGGCTCCTCAAGTTTCTTATCAAAAGGCAATTCTCTCTCTCTCTCTCTCTCTCTCTTTCTCTCATAGACTTTTTCGCCGGAAATTTCTGATGTTCCTAAATAAAAATGAAACGATCGTTCTCAGAATTGATCCCAACTTTCAGTTCCGAAATATTGCCCTATACATTATTGGATTTTATTTATATGGATTACACGGTCACGCATACACATTGCACGAGAATCGATAAAGATAAAACTTATGCGGAGCTTTAAGGAGTTTATGTGAGTACACGTGGAGACTTAATCACGAGATTAAAGACTTTATATCGTGTCCTTCGTACTTAAAGTAATCATTTATCTATGCTCACACATCCTTTGTGTTAAAAAAATTAATTAATGTAAGTAAAAATAAATTATTTATATATTCTACTAATCAAATGTTTTATACGTCTCAATAAATTGATTTAAAAAAGATAAAATAAAATTTTAGACATTACTGAAAATAATCTGTTATTTATCTAGAAAAAATAATGCTTAATTTCTATTGTTTATTGAATTTTTAATTTAATTGTCAATTTGCGATGTGTAACTATAAGATATAATAATTTCTTTACTCATATATATAAATTTATATATGTATAAATATAAATATATATTTTTTAAATTTGATATGAAAACACATTTACATGCATAAAAAACACTTGTAATAACTTTTTCTAAGTTTGCTTCTAATGCAAAATTTACGTTGTAGATTATATATCCTATTGTATAGCGTGTTTCTATTGCAAGTCTATCTAACCTTTCCTTTGTCTAATATAATTTTTATAGCACCTAGAGGATAGATAATAAAAGTTACGGTTATTTCAAAGTTGTTAACAGTTTCTAAAAAAAATGTTGTAAAAGCAATATCATATTCTTGCTGCAATCACTAATTTAAAATAATTATAACCATAAATGTAAAAAAACAATATGACGTAACTTCTTTATAATAAGATATTCTATCATGTATTTGTTTTTTTTGTGACAACTAGTATCTATTTACATAATTTTTTAGTAGTTACTTTTTTCACACACACGCTTTTCAAGATTTATGTCAAAAGGAATATTTGTTTCCACAATTATTATTTATTCTTATAAAATAGAATAGAAGAAAAGGAATAATTTTACAACACGTCAAACAATAATTTTAGAACATAATCATTTAGAATCTAAGAAAATAATCAATGAGAAGCGGATATTTTCGTCGATATTCTATGTATAAAACTTATGAATTTCTTAGTTGTAAACATGTTTTTAAAAGCTTTTCTTCATGACGCAAACTTACACCCAAAAACAATGTGCTATTTTACATAACGGTCTTCGACGTTTATTCGCGAATAAGTTTTGTCAGTTCCCGAAAAATTAAACCTCCCCCTTTACGAGATCTGCGATAATTATCAATATTTTCGTTATATTTCAAAGCCTCAGGCAATGCTGGATCTCAAGCGGTTTGAACCCTCAAAGAATCTCAATCAGAATGAGTCACGCAAAGAAAACTCGATCAGTCTTCTTTCGTTATTGGGGTCGACGTAACGGTACCCCCTATGTAGAAGATGCGAATGCATCAGGGCTCGGCGCCCTTTTCCTGTGCCCCCTCATCATCGTCATCCACCTTCTGCTTCTCCTCTTCCCGCGTTCCTCGCTCCTCTGCCCTCCTGCCGATTTCTTCGTCTCCTACTTCCGCGCACTATGTCACACTGCTGTCCACCGTGCACATTTGTCCCCGCGATACGCGAATCACAGCTTTCGTCACGACGCCCTGGCCGAAGGGATGACTAAATCGGGAGCGCGAATAAAGAGAAGAAGGATGTAAGGGATGAAAGGAGAAAAGAGTGAGACGGAAAGATAAAGAAACGATATACCGTCCCGCAAATCGTAGATCACGACGAAGTCCTCATAGCGTGCGTTTTCAGCGATGAGCTTTCATCGGCAGACTTCCTATGATAGAACAAAGTTCGCGTGAGTATAAAGCTTTCGTCCTGGCCGCGGCGCCGACGGATGCCGGGCTACTGCAGTCGGTGGAGCTTTCGGGCGAGCTTATTTTCTAGCGATACCAGCGCCAACGACGGTACCTCGTAGCATCGACCGCCACTACTGTCGTCGACGACAACGAGGCCGACGACGGCACGAAGCATCCCTGTCGTCCGGTGCTACCCCTGATCACCTTGCGTTCCCTCTTCTTCGAAGGCGCCCCTCGCGCTTTCTCTCACGATTACTCCGGCGGTACAATTTATTGCTGTTGCTGTCTTGTCAGACGGCTATTCAGCGATTTATATCGTTGTAACTCTCTCATGAATACATGATATCAAAGCTTTCTTTCCCCAGCGCCTTATTTTTTCCCTAATGTAATTTAATTTTTTTTCTTTCAAAACTTTTTATACCTTTTAATCACATGGAGGAAAAAGTAGAATAATGTTAAAGTTGATGAATTGAGATATCATAAAGAGATTTGGAACTTTTTTTCTAGAGAATCCACAATTTTTTTAAATGTGTGATGTACTATATAATTCATATTTATCATTAAGGAGCAAGGCATTTAACATAATGGAACTTCAAAAATTATATGTCCGTTTTTAAAGATTAAATCTTTTAATAGGAAAGAAATACAAGGAAAAAATTGCATTTGATTAATGCATTTCTTTTCTATTTTTATGTATGACACAATTTTACAGATTATCCTGCATAAAAAAATTACACGTAAAATTATAACAATTATAGGATAATTTTGGTACTCAGTTTTAAAAGTGTATATTTACACACACGTAAAATGAAGTTACAGGTTAAACAATTTGCAAAAGTAAAAATTTATAATTGGAGTATATAATAAATATAGAAATAGTACCTATTTGAGTATTAATTCATCAACAAATTACGTACAACTTTCTTTAAGCTATATTTCATTGATATATAATATATACATATATAAACAAAAAATGCAAATATGTGACATATATTACTATGACATTATGTAATATTACATAAATTTGTACATTTACATAGAAAACTATAAATTATGTTATTGTTATTGTGTAATTTTCCGTCTAACATAAAAATGTATTTACACAATTAAAAATAAAAGTACCAATTTTTGTAAAATGCACAATTTCATATATTTCCATTATAAATTGTATAATTTTGACACATATTATTTATGTAATTTTACATACTTTTTTTACAGTGTATAGCATTAAGATTATCTGAATGATTTTTGTTTCTAATATTGTTGTTTCCATTTTTTCTATGCTTTTTACCCTATTCTTATTATTTATTCAATGCAATACAGCACCCTCGAGAGACTGTTCTACCATCGATCCGAGGGATTGGTCGAGAAATAAGAATAATACGTTGTAATTAAATCGGAGCTGAACGCGGTAAAGTTATGGATTTCGTCTTGTATGTAAAAAGAAATAACATTTTATTATACCGTTGTTCTAGCGTTACGATCATTGTATATTTTAATCTCGGATTCTTGGTCCATATTTATAGCCGTCATTTGAAATCTCGTCTTAAGGGAATATCAAGTGGAATGCTTAGAACGGAGACATTTTGAGATGCGAATGGTTCGATATAGCGACCTTTCGATTAGAGAACAACTGCGACTACTCGGCTAAGAAGCTTATTCGATTATTCATTTAAAATTTAATTTGACATTCAGATATTGATTAAAGCAGCTACTTACGTGTTTTTTCTTTAAATCGATATTAAGATTTATTTATGAACTGATATTTGCATATATTTTTACTAGAAAATAAATTTATATCTCAGAAAAGAGAGTCTTAGATTTGAAGAAGATAAAGGACAAAGAAAACGGTATATTTTTTTTATACCAGATACACTTTTCTTTTATTTGACGACCAAGTGCTGATATCCTTTCCTCTAAGAAGGAAAACCAATAAGTGCTCCGGTCTAGTTTGGAACAGTGACGAAATCAACGAAACGAAGTTAAGTCCTTTGTTGAAGTTCGCTTCAGTTATAAGATGCAGAAATTTTAAGAGATCTGATGCTTTCGATCTATCATCGATGATGTCAGTGACAAAAACTTACCATATTTCAAATACCTGTTTATTAATAAATAATATACCATCTCCTAGGTGCTATTTTCTCAGATGGTTCGGAGAGTTATTATTATCGTGAATGACGTAACGAACGACTCTAAACGATCGGTCGAACGGGTCTCAATATTAATTTCCGTCTGACGACGAAGAAAGCATCAGTTACCGAGTAATGTAACTTCCGCGTCAGTCGCATCGCTAAAATTGTGTAAATGCTTTTAAGAAGGATGTAAACTGATTCGCAGCGGCTTCCATTAAGACGGTGAATGCAGTTTATTGTACGCTTTTCGATATTTCGCATCGCAAATGGCTGCGAAATATAGAGCACGGTTTGCATTTTGTGATTATTAAATTCAATCATGTTCAAATTTAGTTTGAGAAATTGAAAGCATTTACACAATTTTGCTTTCGATTAGTAAAGAAAAGCGAGGTATCAGTATAAAAAAACGAGATGTGATTATCGAAAATGTTCTATAGACTAAATTGTCAAAAATCAATATCTAAGTATTTATTTTCGATTAAGTTTGTTAATTGTCTAAAAATATTAATTAATATAGGTCTTACAGTCCTTGATATTAAAATATGGAGTTGTTGATAATTCTAATTATTTCTACAAATTTTAAATGCTATTTAAATAGATTCGGAAATGTTTATAAACCTTTTGCATCTATTGTTCAACATTTTCTCTTAGGACAAAATCGTCAACTATATTAAGATATATAATTGAAAAACGACAACAAAATGAAAGTAGAAGTCATAAATTAATTAATTAAAGAGAGAACGTTACGTTTCCACGAATGCGTAGTAACGTGAGAATGTAGAAGTTTTAATTATTTCTAATAAAGTACATAGTATTTTCTCTTTAAAAAATTTGTTCATGCGACGTTTTCTGTTAATAAAAACGTGAATTATCGTGCAGAAATAGTAGAGCCGCCATTGTACTATCCTCTTTATCGGCATGGCACTAGGTGCCACACTGGCATAGTGAGGCGGATTGACCTTAATGATGTAACCGGGGATAGTTCCAGTCTGATTCGTCCCTCTCGTTGGCGGTCCTGCGGAAAATTTGGCCGACAGCCAATAAACCGAAATGCGGGCCAACTCCCTCGATTGCTTGTTTTTGTGTCATATCGAATGTAAATGATGCTGCCAAGTCTTTGCCAATTGTCAGATTCGTACTATTTACAAATCGATACTATTTAAATATTTTGTTTTGGCAGAAACAAACTAAAATAACCTTCATACCAATAAGTGTATATATTGGAGTTGAATAGACATTGAATAGACAAGGTCATGATCACAGAAGTAATTATAGAATTTTTGAATAAGTTAATAAATTTATGTGTGTGAAACAAACAAATTTATAGATTCTGTTAGATTAAAAAGTTTATATATCCTAGTAGCACAAATCATTGGCGTAACATTGGCCCAACATATCCCCATGTATGCCAACGTTTAATCAATATTTCGCCAATGAATTGTGTTGCTCGGGTACGTGTATACATTATTTTATATTTATAATTTGATTTTTTTAAACTAATGAGCGGAGCAACAAGTATAATCATAACTTTTTATTATAAAATTTGATTTGTTTAGAGAGAAATCACATTGGAATAAAATCCGATCTGATAACCAGGAATTTCACGATAATCCCATTTCGCAACAACGATATGACAAAACGATAAATCTCGTAAACCTTGCTTTAAAAGATTTTAATATCAGTATACATTAAAAAAATACCTACATTTTATCAAACAATCCTATTAAGGTAATAAACTGATGTTATTTGTTGTATTGATATAAAAAAATGTTATCAAATGTTATCATTTTAACATCAATTAATGACAAATACCGTCACATTGTTATTTGGATATGACATTCCTATAGTTGAATATTATCACAAATCGAAAGAATAAAAGAAATTTTTCAAGTTAATAATGAACAAACGAAAATGTTCATCTGAGGATTCATGTACGAGCATATATCTCCGCGCTATATTTTTCCATATAGTGTAGAGAGAGTTCGAAATACGGAAGAGCCAAAGGGATGGATTATTGGAGATATCGGACGCCGTTTCTATTTATGGCCATGAATGCGCGCACGAGTGGGTGCAAATATATCTCTCGGACGAGCCGGTGATGTATCTGTGCGATGCAATCTTAACATCCTTTCCAATTCCGATTAAATTAACGACACGCCCGAAATTAACTGCACATGTTTGATCCACGTGTCAATCGTCGTCGCTTCAATCTGGAACAGTGACACTCAAGAGAATTTCGAGGCAATCGAAGAAAGCAACTGATAATCTAGGATTGGGATAGTAATTAGGACATTCCCAGAATTCCTGCGCGCGCGCGCGCGTGTGTGTGTGTATGTGTGTGTGTAATCAGTTCCTGCAAATCCCCTAATTGGATCAGCGAATCAGTGATGTAAGTCAAGCGTTAAGAAATAGAATCGATCGATCTTCCAACTCTTTATGTTGAGTCTTCTTCCAAGTCGCTCTTCATGACGTCAAAGGCGAGAGGATCGTCATTTCTTTCGCGAAGATTCGCCGTCGATCGAAACGACTAGAAGTGACGTTGAGACAATGCAGGAACGCACGCGAGTGGGCCGACCAAAGGATTTTGGGTGTTCAGTGTGGGTTGATTCGCAATACAAATACTAGGATATCAGATCTTCTGATTCTCATTCAGGTAAATCCTTTTACTGCCACAATTGCCGTAATGAGACACCCGCCGATCGACGCGTGGGTGGTTCACCGGCACAAGAGCGTGGATGTGCGTGCCTACCGCGGCTTGCTCGCGATGACAAAACGATAGTGTTGGTAGCAACCCCGATGTATTGATTTTGTGGTACAATACGGTAACTGCGAGGTGGAGCCGTTGCAGCTCCAGTGCGACTGTCGTACCGCCATATTTGTTTCCCCTCGGCAGACCAGACGAGACTGCGGAAAGCGGATTTTCTGCGGTTTACACCGGAACGGTAAATCGTCCCACCATTGCGTAAGTATAGATTGAAGACTCGGACGCAACCCCACGTAGTTCCACGCAAGTTCTCCGATCGTTCTCACCCCGCGAAGAGCGCGGATTCCGAGCGCGTAGCATCCCCTCGGCGAGCAGGTGGCGAATTCGCGCACGACGAAACCCGCGTAAACAACGCGTGATAAGTGCTTGACAGGTGATTGTCTTACGGTAAAACTACTCCCGCAACTTTCTGTAAGGTGCGTCCGAGCTCCGCACGTACTTGCGCGTGTCTTTTGCCGTTCGATCGGCTATCGCGTATCACATGAATCCGTGACGCTATTGCCGGCTGATCAATGAGGGAAGCAAAAAAGCAACGAGCCTTCGTTTTATATCTTCGATAATTTTGGAGGATTGTCAATGGCGATCTAAATCACTGTGGAGTTATGTGAGTCGTTATAATTTCGACGAGGGTAGTTCGAAATACATCATGGATAACTTCAGTGAGGTGTATCTTTAGTGATTCACGCGTTCTGTCAAATAAGAAATGACGCAACGCACGTGGGAAGAAGCTATTATTAAATTTTCCCATAAATGTTTCTCTAAATGTATCTTTCTGCATAAGATTAAAATAGTATCAGCATCAAATGATTATTGCAATTGTGGAGACTGCTCCATTTAATCTATTTCGCGTAATTGTGTCTGTGCAAACAATACGGAATCTTTTCTGTTTCATTAATTGAAATCTTTTTTCTTGTACCTCACAAGAAATTGTAAATTATAAAAGAATGGAATTAACCGAGAATGGTGAGCGTATTGTCAATCATAGCGCGATCGATCGTTCATTCTTGGTTACAACACGTGTCAATCACGAGTTTGTTTAAACGTTTGATCAAACAAAAAATCAAATACGTACTTTTTTCTCAATATATCTACAATATTTCTTAAACATTTAATGTATCTGTAATTGTTATATTTATTTAAAAGAAGGAACAAAACTTAAACAAACATACATGAGATCACTTTTCGATATTATCTTCAATATAAAATAATTTTATCGTAACGTGCGCGCGCGTTTATGTGTTTATATTATTGTCTTATTACTACTTTATTTTATTGCGTGACAATACGCGCGATAAGTCATATATCATGTAAGGTTGCGGCATTAGCTGCGAGTATTATAGATTGGTATCTATAGCCTTTATAACTAGATGTAAAACATGTTCTGTAACATCGGTATAGATGGAATATTATCGAGTGATAAAAATGACACGTTTATACTGGTCCACCGATAGATTGAGAATACATACGGAAATATATCCGCGTTGCGAAAGGTCTTTGCGCTGAATAATTTAAATTCAGGTGATCGATTCTCAGGTGAGCCGCAGAAACGCGATAAACTCTATTCCGGTCGACCTCATTTAAGATTCGATCGAACCGCACTATTATATCGCATAATATTGTCAATATTGATGCGTATTTTCTCTAATGTTACATATCTGGAATTATTTATTTATCAATTTGTAGATTTCTATAAAAAAAGTTATAACAAAGAAAACTGCTATTTTATGAACAGTCTAACATTCTTTTATTTAAATACTTTCTTATTATTAGCTTTAATCTCTGAAAAATTTCAACTGCCTCTGTTCTTCTTTATCAAGACATACATCTTCAATTTAATTATGATACAAGAATTATTTTGTAGATTCCATCTTTCTTTGAAAAACATAAAAATATATGACAATTATCACAGAAATCGCTCGTGTTTTCCGATCGATATAAAAAATTGATGTTGACACGATTCAAGTTGCGTGATTCTGTGCGAATGATACGAGAGCCCAAAGCGTGTATTATACATTGGCGGGAAACCGTATAAAACGGAGGCGCCACACCGTCTAAGCCTGGCGCTCGATAAAATACGAACATCGTAAGCTTTTGTTACATTCTTTCGCTTGCGTTTTGTTAGCGTTTTCTCTCTTTTCTCATTCTCGCCTTTTTCCATGGTTAAACTGCCACATGTTGCAAAGATCGTTAACAAAACTGTGTCACGATATCGCGGCAGATCCATTTTGTGTGACGAAAAGAAAAAAAGAATTGAGATTCTTATAATTAGAAAAGATTCTGTATAAAAATTCCGCTGAACACAAATTAATAGTAACATTACATTACTTTCCTACTCAACAATATAACTGTTATGCATATGTGTTACATTTACAAGATTTATATTGTTGATTGGAAAATTATAATATTGGTGTAATGTTACTATTTATGTTTATATATCAGGATATTGTTTGAGATCATCGAGAGAGCAAAAGAGTGTTGCTCATGAAATTTTTGTAAAGTGAATTTTGTAGAAAGTTTAGAAAGGGAATTACATACATTTGCGAGAGATAAAATATTTTATGTGTTCTTGGAGAAAACATATATGCTTCGATATTAGATAAAACACATAAAACTTTACGACTGACATGCCAGTTATTTTTCTGAACGGTCGCTGGAATTTGCCTCCAGCATTGATCTACAAAACGTAAAACACATATAAAATAACGATCATGTATTAGTTTCTGTTTCTATTTTTTCAATCGGAAAAGAGAACATAAAGACAAAATTAAACCGCGCTATAGGTATCGTCGATCATTTTAATGGAAACAAATGGTTGTCGACCTAGTTTTGCCGTTACACCTAGACCTCTTAGAAATTCCTTACATAGGCCTATCACCCGCAATCAGTGGCGTAGTAAGGAAAGAGACGGAGGGGGTGGTCCGCCCCGGACACCGTCTTTGCATGAGCGCGAATTCATTAATACACATACATACTTCCTCGTTACAAGCAGAAATGAAAGACTTATTTGTAACAGAATACAAAAGGCCATAAATTATCTCGGTTGCTCGGTTGCGAAAGACAAAACAGGATCAATTAAAGCGGTGGAATTGTTAGCTTTTACAGCTAACTTTTTTGCTACAGTACGGATAAATTTCTGTTCGTAACGCGACAAAATTTTGTTGCTTGTAAAAGGAAAGTATACAGGATGGATACTAAGTATTTTAAAAGATTTTAAAGGATTATTCCTCACACAAATTTAAGACAAAAACTTTATTATATAAACGATTTAATTTCAAAGATACAAGGTCTTAACCTTCTGAGGACCGGCATGTTTTTGATAGACTTTTTTATTTTAAGGGCTCTAGAACATTTTTGTTAATATCATGGGATTGAGTGGTGAAAAAGGTGACACCATTGTCAAGTCCCTAAAGGGGCCTCCGGTCCTCCAGAGGTTAAAGTTGGTGAGGTGAAAGAAAAATTTTGTTTTTTTTTTAATTTTAAAAATCAATTTCAGATTGTTTTGATGAAACTTTGTGTATGTTTCTGGAACATCAAAATAGTCTAAAATTGGTTTCTAAAAGTAAAAAGAAATGAAATTTTTTCTTTAACTTAGACTTCTTGTATCTTTAAAACTAAGTTGTTCCGAACATATGGCTATGTAAAGTTTTTGTCTGTTCTGAAATTTGTGTGAAGAATCACTTATTAAAATTTTTTAGAGTACTTAGTATTCATCCTGTATAATGCATTTTAACATTCGTTGCTTAATCTATGAGATTAGACGTTTCTTTCATCTAATGCTGTCATAGTTTTCGGCAAAATAAAAAGACTGTTTTCTTTCTTTACTATTAATATGCTTTTTCCTTTTCCTCGCGGTTCAATTGTCTTATTAAAGAATTAACTTATTTAAAGTTTCTAGTTTACTAAAATTTAGACTTTGCTGTCTATTTTTTTATTTCAATATTGCAAGTATGTTGTATGTGGAAGAAAAGGGATAAAGTGCAAACAAAGATATTGCTTAACAAATTGAAAAAGCTATCTGTTAATTAGTCTATCATCAATTGACGTCAATAATGTAGTAAAGAAAGCATGAATATGGTGGAAGGAACGGACGTTGTTTTCCCTTACTATGTCAATGTCTGCAACGCATATACATGTATAATGCACATTAGATGAATGCAGCTGGAAATTATTCCGCTTCGTACTTGGACAGTTTGCTTTAACCTACTTTATTCTCAGCAGCGATTTTATTATGGTTCTTTATGGCATGCTTGACTATTTTTAAAGTTTTCTTAGAAAACCTTCACTTCACTTACTCGCATCGTAACCAGTTCATCAGATTTTAACATTAAATGAGAGTTTTCAAATGATGTAATTAAATTTAATTCAAGAACTCTTATACAAATCGTATAAATCTTGAATCTTTCAAAAAAAATAGGAAGATATATATAAAAGTTGTCATATTAAAAAAATTCTAACGTTTTCCAACTTGTATTGTCGTCTGACGACTCGCGAAAAATTTCGAAAAATCGCAACCAGCTGGTCCGAATTGATCGGAACCCGCCATCTCTGGAGATCACCCTGCATCATCCTCCCTTAGACGTCTTCGTAATACGTGACGTCAATTGCGGTAACGCGGACGGTACCGTTGCAGTCCGGCGATGCGCAGTCGCGCGACACCGCGATCAATGTGCGTCTTCGCGTGAGGGTGCCGTCGGCGCATATTACACGAGGACCGGGACAGAACATGCGCGCGGGTAGACTCGTCCTGCGGTAAAAAGGAAAGAGACTTTTACGCGCGTGGAAACCTCTGACGTGGAAACGAATTCGCGATTTTGCGAAAAGTAACGTAAAGATCGAGATAAAAGGCTGAATCATCAACGCTGCGTCGTGTTTGTGATGTGATACGGAATGTTGCGATCCTCGCGACACGCCACGAGATGTAGAAAGCTAGTGCTGCAATATTAACCGCTTAATTTTTGGTGGTTGAAACGCTCGAAAGTCTGTTTAATAAAACTGTCTTTGTTAAAATAATTATCGTTTCCCATTCAGCAACGAGTGTTGTGGGACTTATCGATAAGAGTGCAATTTTAACTTACATAATAGCTACAGTAACAATAATGATATGCACAATTTGAAGGTTTTCATTCGGCATACCTTATGTTGGAGAACTCAAGATAGATTTATCTCCTTTACAAATGTTGATAAGATTGTTGAAGAAAATTACGAAAAACCTTCGACTGATTTATGGACTCTAAACTTGTTAAATCACCGTCGAGTCTTCTCCAATCTATTCAAGTAAACATAAATAACGTATTTATCTAGCGAACATCAGTTACGCCTTCGTCCATGTAAGATGAACAAGTGCACGTAGACAATCGATTGGCGAGCGATCAATCCAATCGGAGCAGAATGCCGAAGCCAGTTCCGGTGGAGAACCTGGTGATACCACCGCAGGATGGCCGTATCTGCGGCACGATCTGCATCTGTCAGATGACGATGGTGTTGTCTTCGGTCGCGTTGGTGTATCTGACGGTCGCGATCTACATGCCCAGCGGACGGGCGTTCCAATCGGGCATCAGCGAAGTGCCCGTGATGTGCACAACAATTCGAGCGGTGAATGCTGACAGTTGCGACTGGGGTAGTTGTGGCGAATGGTGTCTGTCCAAGACCTCTGGGCCTTGCGTGCAGATCTACGTGAATCTCCGCAGGAACGGTTCCACGATTCTGTTAGCGAACTGTACGAACACGACGAATAAGACTTGCTACGGTATCGATCAGGAGAACGCGAAGAAGTCAAAGTGTATCGCGGATGAGTGTCGCAATCTAACCGGCACATTCAACTGTTCCGCGGGCACCTGCATCAACATCACCGACGCCTTTGAGTGCATGTTCCACGACACAGACCCGCCCCTTAAGTGTTCAGGTCGTCGTGGCAAGATCACCTGTATAGACATAGACGGCCTATTCAATTGTAACCGCGGCACCTGCGAGCGCATACGCACTCCCTACAACTGCGATCGCAGGTGCGTCGATATCCCAACCAGGAATAAGAATATGATTCTTCTCAGCGGCGACAAGGTATATTTGAGCCAGTGCGAACGAGCTATAGACGTGGTAACCAATCGCGAGATATGGCACGAAGATCGTGGCGACATTATGATGGCCTCCTGCTACGGGATCTTTAATTCCACGTTAGGCGTGGAAGCGGTGGACTGCATCAACGGTTCCGTGCTGGAGAAAGATCTGCTAACCGATCTAACGAATTTCACGTACTTGTCCTACTTAAATATATTTGCCACGAAACCGCTGGACAACGATAAGTTAGTCGCACCGCCGGAGCAGAGCCTGATCATCGCCAACGAGAGTAAACTGTTGATCAACCTCGAGGGATGCGTGAACACGCTTCGGGATGAGTGCAAAGAATTCCTTCACGAGTACGGGAAGGACGGGTCCGATCATAACGCGCGTGCTAGATTCCCGTGTTATTACGCCGAACGTAACACGGGCGTTGTCGTGTCACGATTCGATCTACAAACAACCTATAAAGAGTTCTTGATCGCGCTAATCCTGCCGAGTATTCTGTTTGTCGTCAGCTGTCTGACTCTGATCTTCTGTCAGAGGACAGTCGTCGTCGGGGACGACGCTAAAATGAGGTTCAAAGGCACGCCCGGCACGCTGGTCTCGATAGAGAGAAGCGCGTCGGGTAACTTAGGGGATGCTGGCGGAGGAGACTCCGTTATGGCGCTCTGAGATCCGTCACGTAAGACATGCTTTCGGCAGAAAATAGTTGCGTTCTAAGGCATGGTGTTATAATTAGTTATATCGCCCTAATCAGCTCTTTCACATTACAAAAGGTGTTTTATTCGATTCCTCTTGTCTTGTAGTTTACAATATCTTTTTTATAAATTAATTTTATGTAATTCTCATCCAACTTTGACAATATAATTATCCAAAATCATACTCCTCCTTCTCTGTTCTCTTATTTTTTCTCTCATTCGATAGAAGTGAATCATTTTGCGCGATCGTTGTAGTAATAATAACTTTTATAATTATTTAATAACTATTATAATTTTTTTATAATAATTGTTGTCATTGTGCAAATTTCTTAATTTATAAATCTAAATCGTTTAAATGGCATGGCATGAAGATACTGTAATTTTAATAAAATCGGACCTAAAGTAATATATGTGAATTGAATTATTTTTCCAACGCTCATTACTCTCTAAAATATTTTCTTATTATCTTTTCATCAAGGAAAGATAATACGAACTTTGGATATGTGTAGAGTATATCAGTATAAAAAATACATTTTTTCTGAATACAAATGTTAGAAGGATTAAAACAGCATTTAACATTCAAGACATTTAATTTTACACGAATGTGTGTGTTATCATCTATCATAATAAAAAAATACATATTTTGAGTTTCGATTAAATTATCGTTTGTAATAAGTTAACAATCTTTAAAGAGAAACATTAGCGATTTATCGATTCAATGTGTATATCGTGATATATGAACAAAATTTAATCCTTTAGCGGCGGCACCATCTTATCAAAAAACATATAGCTTTTTGGCAGTAAGAAATAAGCATTATATTTTCAACATTTAATGCTGCATACACTTTTTTTACATCCTCAATTTTTAGTGTAATTAAACTACACAGATGCCGAATTTTTCGATACATTCATACATTTCTTACATTTATGATCGGAAAGTGAATGTTGCAAATATGCTACAGCCGTTAGAGGATTGATCTTTTCATGAATATTATCGCGTTGAAGATGTATTTGTTTCAGTGTTTGTGTTACTATAGAGATGCAGCGTAATATTATTTCCTTATTTTGCATTCGCAGATTAAAAACTCGGTCGACGTTATTACGATTAATTGAGAACACCGAATAAAATTTAAATAATTGTTTTATTTGACTATTTTAGAAGAATATTTAAATAATTTTAAACAAATATATCATTCAATTAAATCTGCATTAGAATAAATGTAACTGTTAAACTGTTATTTATTTTGAACTATTTTACGAAGTCCAAAGCTCATTAAATTCGAAAAGAGAAATCCGCGAGCTGTTTACTGATAGACAATCACTTTTATTAATGTTGCAATATAGATTTTAATGTTGTGTTAACAGGCATTCCCCTCCTGGAGGAGAGTCCGGCTCGTCAGTCGATATTCTCCCTGCGCGGGCATTACTGAGGTGTGGGGAGGGGGGGAACGCGTGATAAAAAATTCTCATCTTGCAATTTAATAAAACAAAAAACGCAACACGTACACATTCCTGCAAAAGAACCAAGAAAACGAAGCGAAAAAGGGTAGTCAGACAACAAAGAGATCAAGAGGAATTTATCTACTCGCACTGCCTGCACTAAATATTTGAAAGACCACACACGCATGCTTATGTGACACGAGCAGATGTTGTCACGATACCAAACGTATAATTCCGCACGATTTCCTCGTTCAGAAGGAAATAATGGTTCAAGAAAGAAGATTTACTTGATTTTGGTGTTTTTCACTCATGACATTCGTAGCTTTTAAGAGGTTCCCCTTTTCTGATTGATTTGCCGCGACCAATAGCTAAAGTTTAACAGCCAAAAGGCGCGCCTTGCTGATGGATGATCGACTCGAGACGAGCTCTCGATAGCCTTGCTTATCTTAACTACAACTCATCATAATCACCAGAAGTGCGAACAACAACGTGAGCAATCTAGCAATATCGACGAAAGTCGGCCTACTCAAGCTCGAAGATCTTTATCTCAAGAAGCTTCATATTCAAAAGTTTTATATCCACAAGTCCTATTTACATCTAAAAAGTTGATTCTTGAATAATTGTTATTTGCTTCGTCATGTCACATCTTGTCCAATTTTACAAGTTTTTAGATTAATTCTTAAATAAATCAAATTATTTTCATCAAGATTGCTTAATCAGCCTGCGTTATAGATATAATATTTCACTCCTCATTCGAGGAAAATTATTTCCTCTCCCGCTGCAGCCATCGGACAAGAAGGAATCATAGTGTGAATTGAGGTGTCGTAAGTGGACCACTAGCACGTCTTTTCGGACGAGCTCTGAATCGGCCACGCAAATCGTGGCTGTACGCATCTTTCGAGAAACTTTTAAGTAAATTACGAGTAGGGTCCTCGTGACCCACAAAAAGCTGCAATCATTGATTCGGACGAATCGACGGTGATAATGGGCGTCCAGGTGGAGGAGTCCAAGATCGGCGCCATGATCGAGAAGGCCAAGTTTTACACTTCGGTCTGCCTAGGTACTACGGCAATCCTTGCAGTTTTCGCCTTCCTATTTCTAATCCCGTTTGTCGTCGAGCCGGCGATAACCACCATTCTGGCGGATTTCTCGCCGCATGCTGTTGCCTGCGTCACAACAGAGCACGTGTACGCGGAGGGGTTGAAGAACTGTTCGTGGGCGAGCTGCAGAGAAGGTGAATCCTCGATCCTTTTCGTACTCGCGTTTAACAAATGTCTGAATGTAATTGATTATATAATTATTATTGTTTCAGGTTGTACCAGCGCTGCGCTTCGTTGTCATCAAATCAAAGTCAACTACACCAGACTTCCTTATGAGGAATTCACGGCGAAGCCATTGGGTTCAGTACCATGGGACGTCACCGATACCAAGTTCTTTGTGAACACAGAAGGATGTGGCTACCCGCCCACAGTCAACTGTACTATTTTCGCAAAGAAATACGTTTATGCAAATATGGGGAAGATATTTCCCTGTTATTACAGTAGAACACATCCAGAGACAGTTGTCGCAAGGTACGATCAGTGAGATGATGTATGTATGAATTCAATCCTTAATGCAAAACATAGTGCGCTACCCTGTTTCTCGCATAAAAAGAGGCCCATTCACGATCAATCAAGTTGCTTGAAAAGTTGTGCAACATAATGACTGCGTTCCGTAAAGCGCACTCTTTAATTAAACTCTTTGAAGTGAAATCTCACTCTAAAGAGTAAAAATTGAATCAGTTTTGGAAAAGAGTGGCTCCATTTTCAATTTTAAGAATGAGATTTCACTCTTCAAAGTGAGATTCGCACTCTAAAAATTTTAAAGAGTATGATGTGCATGGTGTATAATTTTATCTTTGTTTAATATTTAACGAATGACAAGAATAAAAAAATTTAATTATACTAATCGCGCAAATACATACATATACTTTTATCAGGTTCCAACTGGCAAAGGATATTAAAAAAGTTTATTTTCGTCTTTATTTTATGTAAGTCAAATTTATATTAAATGATTTGTTTTAGGCTCGTAGTCCTTCTTTGTTACATTATTTAATTTATTGAGCCTTTTTACTTAATTTTAATTTACTTAATTTTAATTTAATTTTAATGTATTAAAAAAGGATCGATTTTTGCTCAAAAAGATATAAGGTAAAGAAATAGTATTTTTGATAGATTTTAATTTCCTTGATATGATAAAATTATTAAAAAGTTCATAGTATTTGGGAAACACCTGGAAAATTGAGGAGAACATGATGTATTTATCCAAATTTCAATGTTCTTGCTCAATTTTCGAAATGTTTTCCAAACGATACGAACTTTTTAATAATTTTATTGTATTCAAGAGATTAAAATCTGCAAAAAAGTACTTCTTTTATTTACAACTTTTTGGCAAAAATCAGCCCCTTTTTAACATTTTCATTTGTGCAGCCATTACTCATGAAGTAAATAGGTTACGTCAAAAATATCAGCAGGTTTTCACTTTACACAAATCGTCAATCAGCCTCATTCATAATCAATCACATTGCATAACAGGCAATGTTGCTCGTGAATGGGTTCCTGTAAATGTATAATTACGAAACTAATTATCAATACACTATATCGATTTCTTCAAACTGTTACCCGGATATTAAAAATTGTGGTTCCACGCATTCGTTGCGGTACTGGTAGTTACACAATTAATCGTCCAAATATAAATATAAACTAAACAGTGCTGTAATGCCACAATTTTTAATCAGGATAAAAGTTTGAAGAAATCATTGATATAATGGCGCATTATCAGAATAATTAGTTTCATGACTGTGTTTTTATTTTAAAAAACCATACATCGGTTTGCACAACCGCCTATTTCTTATTAATAAAGAGCATAGCCTCACTATCTTGTGTTTACAGATATTCGTGGGATGAGAATCTGAGGCATTTGGTGTTGGCCTTGATCGTACCCATAGTACTGTTCGCTACAACGCTCGGTGTGCTGTGCTACTGGTATTGTCCGCCGATCAACAAGACCTGCGGTGGATCGAGTCGCAATCTCATGGACAAGTATGCTAGAAAGGAAGAGTAAGTGTATGTATGCAGTACCCAGTACGGACTAGCAGAAATTTTACTCTACGGAATTATTTTGAAGTCACTATACGTTTGCTACGATTGTCGATATCGATAACAACAATTGAGTATTGTACATGAAAGATTAAGTGTTGATGAATTCATCATTCTTTTAAATTATGTTACATATATTTTCCTTTCATTTTTAGCTTTTAGATATTATGCGATTTACAGAATCAATTTCAATTGTCAAAGTAATTCCTCCATTCATCTTGTAATTTTCATATCACTTATTCTCCTTCTTATTCGTCTGTAATTCAGTGATTTTTTTTATTCTTACAGCATCTTGGCAGAGGACGAATTCGAGGAAGACGAAGAGGAATACTGACTGCTACCAAGGGCTCACCCCCCGGCGCGGGAGTGATCCCAGCGAAATCATCTCCGAATGGCTCCAGCGTACTTTACTTTCTAAATTTAAGCGATCGAGCAGTATCACTTAGAACAATTTGTAAAGAGCGGAAAAACGGATCTCGTTGTTATCGATTTTTATCGAGTTTACTCAGAAAAAGTCTTAGAGTAATGCTTAAACGCTACATCCGATTTTTTTATCCTCTTAATCTGACTCGTGCTTTCAATAAATGAAACATATTCCTATGTTTATATGCCATAAAAATATTTCTCTTTTTCTATCTCTTCTTCTCGATATTTCAATCGCACCGAGATTAGTTATATATGCACTTGTTCGAAAGAAATGTAATCAATCCGTCAAATTTATTTGACGGATCAACAATTGAAAGAATTGTTTGCGCAAAGCATTTATTTATATATCTTAAATTTACGATGTAAAGTGAGTCATGAAAATGAGAACTCGGACTTTTCAATTATCTATCAGTATTCCATGCGAGTTTCGAGAGGATATGGTTCGAAACATGCGGCAGTATCAAAAAATAATATGCATTAACGAAATCGCATTAATAATACAAATTAATTCAATTAATAATATATTGGATGCTATACATTGACGCCCGCTAAATTATTCGTTAGTGTAGTTGTGAATTTTAAAATCTTATAGAAATTAATTACGAAAATATTATCAAATGAAGTAGTTACAAAATGATGACGATAAATTTCCGTGTGTTTCGAGCTCAATCGTGATAAAGGCGCGCCTTCCTACTTACGTGATAAAAGTTTAACCAGTATAATAATTTTTAAACAGCACAGATTAGGTTTTGCAGCAGCATCGGGTTTAGACTAAGCTACGTAGCTGTGAATTTACGACTGAGGTCACATAAGCTGCCCTTGTGACGATAAGTCGATAGTCAAGTATCGATGAAAGCAGCACGAGCCTCTGGTTCGATGTCAAGCGCAATATGTATCTTTATTCTTCGTCGAGCAGAAGAAATAAATTCCAACGCGGAATCCTATTAGGCTAATCGCGTTACTCGCTACACTAAATTACTTGGTTTTCTAAAACCGTTAATATTTTAATCCTTCATGCCTGATCCCATTGTTATTTTTCTAATTATAAGTAGATCGAGTAATGGCTGCTTTTGTAGTATACTTTTAAATTCTCTCTGATACAGCGCTATATAAGAAGAGAAAAGATTATCTTTTGAAGATAACCCAGGTAGAACACGGAGTCATAATTAAGTCATAATGGTATCACAGAACGTCATCATGACGTCATTTGATATCTAAAAATTGACTTATAAGTGACGAATGAGGTCCCAATGATGTCCTCATGACTTCTGTGTTCTACTTGGGAAAATAAGAGTAAACTAAAATTAATAACTTTAAAATTTTAATTAAAAATAAATTAAAATTAAAAATAAGATTATGTAGTTTCTGAAGAAATTCTATCGGAAAAGCGATCCATGGATATATTATTGCAGGTATTGAAAAGAGTACAAAAGCGATGTATCTAGTGGAAAATGTGAAAGTGCTTTATGAAAAAAAAGAAGTGAAGCAAGTGACGCGGTTTGCTTTCAAAATCCGCTTTCGCACCAAGTAACATAGGTTAAGACTAGGCTGTAAGTTAAGCCTGTGAATATTACCGATCGTAATTCTATTCGAAATCGATATAAGAATTGTTACGAATTTTGTACGCGGACGCAAGTCACGTCATGGATTCTATAGACAAAGAGAAAATATATTATATATATATGTATATATATATATACGATTATATTATACGCATATAAAACGCACGTGAACGCTGGTACGCATTGTGCGCATAATTTATATAGGCATAGATATAATGATATACTTTTAAGTTGAATTTTTTGCAGGGACATGCGAACTACATTCCGTAAACTACGAAACGATATCGTTTACTATTGAATGCTCGCTCAACAATAGCATTTATTCGGTCAAACGTAATTGCTAAGTTTTGCAAATAAATTAATACAGATAATTTATTAGTTAACTTTAATCGAGGATGCCACTAAAATAAAACAGAAAAAGTATAAAACGATTTTCAAATATATATTAAATAATTTGAATATTTGGAACAAATTAGAATGAATGAAGAAATATGCTATAACTGCAAGATATTAATTAGTTTATATTTCTCGTTTTTATCAATCGATAATTGAGTTTTCTATTGTAATTACTTGAAAAACAAATGCATAAAACGATTTTCGAATATGTATTAAATAATTTAAATATTCGAAATGAATTACGGTAAATGAAAAAATTAGAAATGTTATTATAATATTAATTATTTATGTTACTTAAAATCGTTTTTATTCATTGGTGACTGAGTTTTGCGTTTTATAATTACTTGAAGAACGACACACTTGACAAAACTAATTAAAATAACGTTTGTTTCGAAGCATATGGAAACCATATCGTAACCCTCTACATCTAGTATGGTTGTGAATCCTTACTCGGCCTTACTTTAGGTGTCCAGAATGGAAGAACTCCCATGAGGTAGCAACTTCTCCTGGACCCTATGTTTCGGCACTCATTCCCCACTTGAAGCTTGCTAGTGTAGTTTCCGTTACGATCGATCGCTCGATCGTTTCCGAATCACGAATGCCCGTCGAATTCATCTCGTGATTAACTACACGATTTCGTCCGACTCGATTCTCTCTCGCTGCTATTTTGGCCAGACAAATTGGATAAATTTTAAATGGCAATGCTAAATTTTAGTTACAGTAATTTACAGTGATACAATATTTAAGAATAATCAAAATTAGGAATCGGATAAGTAATTAATTTGAAACACCATTAGAGCATCGAATTACAAATGGAGAGGTTCCTACTTCTCTTGCATTCTTTATCGCGAGAACATTTGCTCAAGGCGCGCTCACATTCGACGAAACCACGAAATTCGTGTACGCTTTCTAAGCCGCAAAAATCGCATCTAGTTCGCCATTAAGCCATCGCGAAATTTTCATCTTCGGTTAGAATTAAAACTCTTATGTGATATTACAAGCTTTCAAGCGTAACACCAAGAAAGCTCTACGCGGACAATCTAGGAGCGGTGTAACTCGCGTATTATAGGCACAATTTTCGCATCACGTATCGGTTCTAGTACCAATTAAATTCTCTAGCTCGACTAGCCGGTCGTAATCGTCGTAGGCAGCATACTTAGAGTATCGATCGCGAGAGAAGATATTTATATATATTAGAGACTAGGGATCTCAAGCGGATGACTTTTTGTTCATAGGAAATGTGATTTTCAAATACGACAGAGAATACCATCATCGCGGTCAAAGTTAGATGTTTCGAATAATACAATATATATTCTTTATTAAATAAATTTATTTCAAATATGATTGCGCGCCGATAACTTTCGGATTTTCAACACTATCAGTCTGAAACGCTATTACTGTCTTCTAAATTCCCCCTAAATTAAATTAGAAAAACTGTAAAGAACTTATGATAAATGTGATTTTATTTCATAAAAGAACTATTAGATCTTTAGAATTTATTTAATCTTCCAATAGTCATATGATTTACTCAATTATTATAGATGATTTTTCAATCTAACTTCTTTTCACAAAAATTATAAAAATTAAATATTGATAATAATATTTAGTATAATATGAAAGAAAAAATTATAACTATATAAAAGTATTTCGTAAAGAGCATAACATATTTAATCTCCTTGAATAGTAAATTAGAAAGTGCATTACTCAAGAAAAAATGCAAGATACAAATATTCACTTGAGATCCCTCTTTAGATAGGTGAACAAATTTTAGTATAAATTCAAATAATTTATACGCAAGGGTGATGTAGAGTAAATAACTTTAAGCAATTTTAACTGACAATGAGTAATCTAACGGTACACGGATAAACGATGTATTGCGAATTCTATTTCCACATGATTTAGCTATCATGCTCGATCAAAAAATCGGCAGTGCTGTTTGTCTTCAACAAACGAACATTATTCGATAGTTATCTTCACATGTTGTATGCCCTCGTAATGTTACTTGGCTACTTAATAATATTCGCATTTACTATAGCCGGATATTTATCATGCTATATAATTTCTTTTTCTCTTTTTCTCGCCTCTTTACCTACATATATATATATATATATATATATGCGATATAAACGGACTATTGTATATAAGAGATTGTTCGTTTAAAATATATAAAAAGAACGTTTTCTGTTAATTCCCGATATATTATTTTTTCCCAATTTCATATTTTCGACATATTTCTCTTGAGTAAATTTTTATTTCAGGTAATGAATTAATAAAAATAATTTATGTGAAATAAATTCAATAAATTTAGAAAATAAGTTTTATATTTAACAATATTTATAACTGTCCCATCATTTTCTTGATACTTTCAGAAAATTGTAGGCTTAGAAAACGAAAATTCATGATCTATAATATTTTTTTATCTATCACTGAGAGATAATAAAATTCAAACGCGTTGCATCTATCGAACTTCAACTGCAGTATTACATAAAAAAGTCTATCTTCACATATATTATGCGAAGATTATATAGCATTAAACGAAGACGTTTGACCTTTTGCTTGGAAGGTCGTAGAAATGTTAATCCAGTGCAACATTCCGCCCTTCTGATATCGAGGGGATGAATCTAAATCGATAAAACAGATATCAACTGACTACGCGTTTCACGAAACATTTCTACTTATAATTTATAATGTAAACGATGAAAGAATAATTTTACATTTTGTTATGCAAAATTGCTTACATATTTTATTTGTTAAGTTCTCCATATAATTGCGATTATAAAGCAAAGATAATGAATTTTTTATTTGACGAATTGACATTGGAATCGACATTATTTTAATCTGCACAAGTATCAAATTAATAAATATAAATGATTAAAATTATATTATAATTATTAATTCATCTGGTTAAATAAAAAAAAAAATAAAAAATATGTATTATTTTTTTTTATTTTGAAATCAGAAACTTATATAACTTCAAAAGAATGCAAGTAAGTTAAATGGTGAATGTTATCCACAAATCTGGTGCATCTATAAAAATACACTAAATTACTTTAAAAAGATAATTATTGAAAAAAATTAATTACTCTTCAATATTTAATATAAAATATAAGCAGCAATAATTTATAATCTGAAAAAGAAATGATTGATCTCTGTTATGTTTTTATGACATTTAGATAGCAATATCTCGATATTTCAGAAATTTTATGATTCACCCGCAATCAAGGATGAGATAAGTTTATGAACTATGGGTCGTTTCACTTAGACATTTCATGGGTAGAAGAAAATTCCACCCCCATAAAAGCGTGATATACCACGGCGCAAACTCCGTGTGAGAGAACTCGCGAGTCGCACGGCTAGACTGGCAGACTTGTTTTCAAACAGTCGTCGGAGCTGGTCGGTTGCATGGCTATCTCTCGCGTGTTCGCGAATCTCTTCTTCGAAATGAAAAGATTGTGTCGATATGATGATAATTTTGCAAATTGCGGACGAAAATGATCGTGGAATCATTGTCCAACATTGATAATTTAACGAGGGACGCGTGCAGATCGCGTATATATGTGAAATTAATTCTCGTGATTAAATAACGCGGTTTCTTCGTAATCAAATGTCACTTGTGCAAATATAAATAATACTAAAGTGCAAATTTTAAAGTGACTTATGAAACGGGAACAATAAAAACGATGAAAGTGATTGCATCGATAGTGAATCGCAAGAAAGATGTAAAGAAGTTGCAGTTCTTTCAATTATATGATCCGAAAAATTTATGTCAAAATTTTGAAATGCGAGAAATTTTTTAGAAAATTTTACGAAGACTTGCTATTATAACGAATACAATTGTTATATTATGAAGATTTCAACATTCGTAAAATATACATCGTCGAACTTCTGCAATTATTTTCTTCTTGAAGAAAGCGCAGTTATTTACATTAGCTATGCTTTAAATTCAGTGATCGAGCGAAAAAATTCATCTAAAAGAGTACTTGATGCTCATGAAAAGTTGAGACACGCAATCAGCTTAAAAGTAAAGCGGCTTCGATTTTATCGGAGATTCGAACGAGTAGTAAATCTCGCTTTAGTCAGACGACGAATATCGAGAATGTAAAAAAATATTCTGCAGTTGTAATTTTTTTTTAAGGGAATTCAGATTGATGATACATAATCTATAATACGAAGAGTTTAATCGTTTCTCTCGCTGTGTCCATGTTAGTTTAAATAAAGAAAGACGCAAAAAATTTATTAAAAATTTTACAGGAAATGGAAATGAAACATAATGAAGTTATGCATGCAATTAAAAGACGATCAACAGAAGCAGATAACACGTTTATGGCACTAACGTTTCAAGGATAAGAATCCCAAAGGTATTATAGGCAAGATAATCACTTATTTCAAGGTTGCAAGTGGAACAACCATTAGGGATTTCGTCGTGAGTATCCCTCAGAGAAAAGTCTCTCTCTCTCTCTAACAACAATCAACATTGATTGTTCATCTATAAAAAACGCAAGAGCGTACTATTTTCTATTTCCTGTTTCAATAATAACATATTGACATTACCATTTAAATATCCAATGGAAGAAAATTTTCTATAGAAGAAACTTTTGCGTGACAAAAAGGTTGGTTTAAAATTTATCGATGTGTCAGTCTGTTCATTGTAAAATGGCCTTTTAATTTTAAATCATATGCCTGCAAAGTTACGAAGGACGAGAGGAACAAATTTTAACAACGTCATTTCCGACGGTAATGGTGACACAGAAATCCGGATCAATAACGCATTTTTTGAACAGTCATTTAAATGTTCGCTTAATAGTGTCAAGGTAATGAGATTACTAGCGTCTCATTCTACACTATTCTAGCATCTATTCGCAACTACGTGGCTAATGAAGTTAATACGTGGTAATTGCCCTAAGTGCATCGGACAGGTCGAATGCTTCTAGCAAAAGAACGGTAGGGAAAGGACTACGCAAACACGGGAGGAGACTTCTTTGTTATTATACATTATGCGATAGAGATCGACAAACGTCCGATTACACAGATTAAATTTTGATCAAGAAATGGGACAACCTTCAACGATTCAGCGAAATCAATTGTGACTCACATGCCTAATGAGTCACTCGCGTGAGACACGATTGAAGCTTACTACGAATCTTCTTTACTGTTGAATTGGTAATGTTAATCGAAATTAATTAACTTCCAAGAAGAAAGGAAGAAGAAGAAAAAGAAAAGGAAGAAGAAATTACGAGCTATTCATAGAATTCGAAATAAGCCGATTAATTTTTGATGGACACTTTTTCGTTCGCCAATTTTCATCGCTCGAGAAAATAAAAGATTTGAGAGCCAGGATCATTCCATATTTTTTGACAAAATGACATGACGTGCGTCACGACGCGTGTCGTGCCTATAAGAGAATGGTAGCTATAGCAAAATCGTCTAATCGATGGAAGTCGTGACATACACACTCATCTACATATACGCATTTGTCGACCGACTTTGCAAACTTCTACTTTTCAAACGAAAATAGTATGACTGAAACAAACAAAGATAATTCGCAACGAAATATTTCGCCTGCGCACGTGTGCGTCTCAATAGATAATATCACGAAAGAATGAAAATGGAGCTGTTGCGAACCATCGATTCTTAGCGTGAAGCGAATCCTCGATCCTTCGATCTTTTGATTTTGTTGTTTTTTTCTGCGTGAGTGACGATTAAACTTTTACAAAGCCGCTCGTTCTAATGGGAAATATCGACATAAAACGTCGCTATTTTTTGTGTCACATATTCCGAGAGGAAGTAAACATAATATGCACTATTTGATGTGAAAATGAATTATCAAACTCGGACAGTATTAACTTTCGAGCCGCAACATCGATAAGAGAATAAAGATCAAAGCTTTAACGAATGAAATAATTTTTCAACAAGTTCGTGCTGGAACTCAGTATCCAGGATCATGCGTTTGTCCATAAATACACATATATTACATTTATGATCGGCGTGGAATTAAAATACGTGAGATTTAAACTGGAAAATTCAACAGAAGATTTTAAAAATATATAGGTGTTACGAAGAATTGCAAAATATTACGCGATGGGTCGGAAGCAGAAACGCCGCCTAATACCGGAACAAGATCGTAGAATTTGCGGTAGCATTTGCTTCTTCCAGTTTACCTTCGTCATCAGTTGCGTGGCTTTGGTTTATCTCGGCGTAGCGATCTACGCGCCGTCATATAGGTAAAAAAATGATGTATTAAATCTGGAATTAAAAACTAATTTCCGGCATATCGATTTCATTTCTTCATATCGCTTCCTCACTCTTCAAATGTGACACACTTAAAAATGTGATTTTCAAGTTATCATGAATAAATTAAATAAACATTATCTTATACTGAGAAAAAAAATATAGTTAATTTTAATAAATATTTAGTTCAATACTGCCAACTAACCATTTACTTATAGTAAATAAATGTGCAATAAAAAAATTGTTAAATTAAATTAATAGTTTTCGTACCAAATAAATATATCTTTATATTTAATAAATATTTAGTTGACAGTATTCACCTAAATATTTATTAAAAATGACTATATTTTTTCCTCAGTGTATCAATCATCAAAAGTGAACTAAGGCTGCTTTCCATTTAGGAGACATAGTCGATACGAGTTCTATCTTTATTATTTATTGAATGCCAGAGGATAGAACAACGTTTGCATCTCCTAAAAGGATAGTAGTCTAACTTTATAAAAAATCATCAAAATTGTCACAAGTGAAAAGGGTGATTTAAAAAGAAAGTCAAAATTCTTATCTGTCCTTAAAAAGGATGAATTTTTTAAAGATTGTGAAACGTAAATGACAAAAATAACATTTGATCGTGTTAAGAATATATTCTTCTTTTCGATATTATTTAATTTGTCGATAATTTTTCTATTAAGTTGAAAAATAGTTATTTTCCTTTCTTTGGAAAACTTAATTTTTTTAGTTGTGTTATTTTTGAAGTAAGTGAACGTTATATTTAATTGTTGGACATGTAGACATTAGTTTTTCTTTATTCAAAGGATTTATTCCTTCTTAAAATCTTCTCGCAGAAGACTGTTATATAACGTGTAGCATCATTAAGGAGAAATTACTGATGCTATTCAAGTCAGAAATATTATTCGAGACAAAGCTGAAGATGTTCGCTGCTTATTTCTGGGGTAATCTGAGAAGTGCGTTAACGACGCCAACGTAATTTCAGAGCTTTCCACATTGGCATTGAGCCGGAACCGGTGATGTGCCAAACTGTTAATGCCTCGATGGTGAATAATTGCGGCTGGGCTAGTTGCGGCGAATGGTGTTTGACGAAGTCGAGCGGCTTTTGTCCCCAGTTTCACGCAACCGTGAGACGTAATGGCACTGATGTGATTTTCGAAAATTGCACCAAGTTCAATACAATCGCGTGCCCTCAGGTGCGTAGAACGTAACAATACTATGCGTTGCAATAGTCTTTTTTGCTTTGTACTTGAAAACCTAATTTTGCTATAGTTTAAATGTCACTCAAACATGAACTATTTAGAAAATTTTTGATCGATAAAGTATATTGTTCACATTTATGTGTAACAGCTGTAACAAGTACTATATATAAATTATGGCTAAAACTATTAAATTTTTAACCTGTTGATAATTTGACTTTAACCTTTAGAAAACGGATGGATCTATTTTCCAAATTTTACAGCATATTCTTAGTAAAATTTGTTATAATTTATTATATTTCTCGCCTCAAACACATTGCTTCAGAACTATTATAGTTTTTAAATTAACGCTTTTAAGGCCTTCACGAATATTTTCTTCAAAGATACCAGAAGGTTTGTGGGTTATCGCCGTGTCTTTATCTATTGCTAATGCCAACGTTTTGTGAATCTTGCTGTTCACTTCATCAGGAACGGACTGATACTAATATACAATATTTTCCATCCTCTGGTGATAATGCCAATATTTAAAAATGGACAAATCTGAAAGTTTATTACTAGAAATTTTTGAGTCCGCTGAATTTAAATTTGAAATCAGAAATATCAAAAATTCAAATTCAAAATGACAGATCATATATGGTGGCTTAGTAACCGAGTAAATAAATTTTCGTGAAACTAAGATGTTTTTCAAATTAAAAAAATAAATAACCAAAAAGAACATATAAAGTTTCGAGATCGTACTTTCTAAATTCTTTGGAATGAAATCTCACTCTAAAGAGTGAAAATTCTATCACTCTTTTCCAAGAGTTCTTAAAAAAGAGAGATAGAATTTCCAATCTTCAAGAGTGGGATACTTTTAAAGTGAAATTCTACTTCAAAGAAATTAGAAAATATAAAATAAATTGAATGAGACGTATGCAAGCAGTGAAACGCGAATATGATTTATTAGTATTATAATAAGGCGAAAGCTTTTATTTGCAAGTAAGTATAGGTACTGGTAGCCATTAAGTAATTAATTTTAGTATTAAGAGTTCGAAAGAACAAGTATTAACGATAAGAACAAGCATAGAAATTACAACATAAAAAAATAGAACACTGTAGTAGTGCTCCCGTCTTGTAATTTACAGAAAATAATATTTTCAGATTATAGAAAATAATATTTTTGCAAAATAATATTTTGTTTTTAAAATACTTTTTAAAATACAAATTGTATTTAAAATGTAACAAAAACACACACACACATACACACATAGGGATTTGTACAAGATCTTGCTTAATTTGATCTTTTTGTGGAAAGAATTAATGGAAAACGATATTGCGTTAAAGAAAAGAATTTTCCAATTTGTTTATTTAAATGCTAATTTTAATCATAATTAATTTAAATTAGTAATTTGATTAGTCTCTCTCTCTCTCTCTCTCTTTCTCTCTCTTAAAGAGATATGAAACTTCATTTAAAATTTTAACAAAGAACTGAGAGAGAACACCATTAACGAGTTCAGCATAATCTCCGCAAGTTGGGAATATTTACGGTATAAGATCTAATACTAAAATTTCATAGTTTCTTTCAATGCTGTCTCGTTAGAATTAGTAGAACAATTACAGTCTTGTATAATTATCTAATCAACTCGGAAATCTTCAGCAAAGATTTTACAGGGAAGACAATAACGAGCTTTTCTCGTATGCTTCGTTGATTACTTGCCGTAATCTTTCCCCCAAAGCTTTTTCCACTTGACGTAGTATGAAAGTTCTTCTAGGGTGATGGAGACGTACGTTTACCCTTCGGATTTCGATCACTTTATTTCACGGTACATTCCCAACCAAGCGTGATCGTAAGTTCCCACACGATCGGATGCTTTCCTACGGACTAGGCTTCTACTATCTCGTGGGAATATTACATTTTTACTGAAGCAGCGTAGACTCCAATTTCTTCTCCGTGCTGCCAAACGTCGATGTTGCGGAAGATTCTATTTCATCCGAATAATAAAATGTAACAAGATACTTGTTGTGTTACTCGAAATTATCTTCATCATTAATAATAATTCCTTGAATTCATGGCTTTGATATTCAAGCTCGAAGTTCGCTTTGTACATTACTATTTAGAGATCAATTCTCCTCCTTTAACTGTCCTTGATAACGTTAATCGTAATTTATTGTTAAAGTATAATGTTGAAATTATACGGGTCACTTTGACAAGATTATTGGAGAAAGAAGAAATGTGTAAAAACTACGTAGCAATTAATTAATATTTGTCAACTTTGTAATCTTCATTGGACTCGAAATAAAAACGTTGCCCACAATATGTTAAAGACATTTACAAAATATAATCTAATTGAATAATAAATTTTATTCATAATTCATTTACTAGAAATTTTTATTTTTTATAGAAAATATGGTAATCGCACTTCGTTTCTGCCTTCAATTTCCATCTCATCTCACATTCTTATTATCTCTTCTGTATAACGATCCATCAACCGAGCGATATCGATTACAGTTGGGACATTTTCAGTCCGTTGAGAGGAAAAACCTTTTGCAATATTCACGAAGAAAAAATGTTATTAAAAAATCCATTGCGTGCGATACGCGCAGCATTATAACACCATCCATCAGAAAAATTTTTACAGAAAAACATTCTTCTGTCACGATTTGCGAATAATATTATTTGCCTTCTCAACGTTATGATAATTATTTAGCGAATATATTACGGAAACATAATGCTAATAAAAATAGATATTATACAAGGGCGGAGATGTAAACGACATGACACAAACTTTCACTATCATAATAACGGTATGTTGTCGCAAACAACTCAGCCATTTAATCCATTTTGTCAACAATGGTTGCGGATCCGAGAGCTTATTTGCGGACGGTTATTACATAATCTAGCAGAAACCGAAAAATTTTGTTACAATAAAACAGTGTAATACAAATACAAATTTCTTTTTCATGAATTGCGTTACAATAATATTTTAATCAAATAGCTTTAATTTATTATAACGTAAACTTGTCGAATAAATTATTATTCGGAACTTAAACGCAATTAAAATGCATATCATAATTTCTGTCCTTTGATTAGAGAAAGTTGATATTCACAACGGTCGAAAGACCGTTATTAGGGAATGAATGCAGATACGGTGAACGCTAAAGTCACGTTATCTTTTTCTTAATTAATTGTTAAGAAGAAAATAACCTGACCTTAGCGTTCACTGTATCTGGATAAACGGTATTGAAAAAACTCGCTATTGTAAAAAGACAGCTAAAAATACCCGGCATTCATAAACCCAAATTAAAGTAAAAGTCACGAGTTGGGAGGAGTACCGAGTTATTCCCGAGGGAGTGCCCTATTAATATGAATATTTAGGCACACGACATCGTATTGTATGCCGACCGCTAATGCTTTTGCCTGCAGGCTCGAAACTTTCTGAAAGTAATGGGATTTAATTAATGACATTGATGCGAAAGCGCAATACAGAGTGTAATTAAAGCATACATAACGTAGGCTTTCACGTTGACAATGTTGCCAGACAAATTTCCATAAATCGTAAAGTAATTTTCCTAATAAATTAATTGTCTTAATTAAATGATGGCATTTAAAAATTTTTTGAACATTATATTAAAAGGGAATAATTTTATAATAGAATTACGAGTATAAACATCATGAAACCAAGAATATTATTTAACTCTTCCATAACAAGAAAAAAAATAAAATTAAAGTATGATAAAATAAAAAAAAATAAAAGACTTGTATAATTATCATTGCTTTAATTAAATAAAAACTATGTTTGAATACTTTCAGATGAGTTTTAGACGTTTTAGTATATAAATAAAACAAATAAAATGAATTTAAAATTTAATTGCGAAATTATCCATTTTAGAAACCACAATCGATACGTATAATTCTAATTATAATTGAGAAAATTGCGAGAGATTAAGATTACAACTTCATTGAATTCCACTAATTTTAGAATATTAATACATTCTATATAATTTTATACATTAACATATAATTAATAATGAGATGAAGCATTCAAAACACGGAATGATCGATAGGTAAACATGGGGAACATGAAAAGGTATAATTGCAACAATGGCAGCGAGTGCAGTATGTTGACGGGGGTATTCAACTGCAGCCTCGGACATTGTTCAAACATGAGCGAACTGATGCTTTGTCATCACAAGGCCGACGGTATTGTTATCGATAGCGAGAAGGATAACATGAAACTGAATGGCTTCTTCAGCTGTCAACACTCCAGATGCACGAAAATCAAGACTGCTTTCACTTGCGACCGATACTGTCCGAGCATTAATACTAGCGACGTGAACGTGTATCTAATGCAGGACAACAGTGTGATATCAGCCAAGTGCTCTCGTGGGATGGCCTTGAACAGAGCGAATGGTAGCCTACCTGGTATCAAATTGGACAAGCCTGTTAAAATCTGGGACGATAAAAACGGCAGTATCGTCACAAGCTGTTTCGCCGTAACGAAGAACGACAATGTCATCAGGTAATGACGAATATTAATATCAAAATCTTATGACGACGAATTTTCTAAACCATTCACAAAAAGAAAAATTTTGCTGACGTATTTAAAAATTTAGCCAAATTTGAAAATAACTTTATTGGACGGCAAAATAATTTTGTTGGAGCTTCAAACTAATTACTAGAACGTCAAAACTTTTCGCAGAGTTGATCATCGCGCTTCAACAAAGTCGTCCTTTTCATTTATGAATTTATTCTATTAAAATTTTATTTCGTTAGTTACAAGACAAAGAATAGAATAATTGAAATATCATTAAGAAATAAATAGAATAAGCATTAAAAAGTGTGATTATATGAAAAAATATGTTAATATTTACATTGCAATTAATTATATATTTACTATACAAAGAACGCAAATTTTATATAAATTGTTAACGTATTAATTATATATTACGTATTAAATTTGAACGTTAATTAAAAAAAAAAATCTTATATCGCTGTTAACAGATTAACTATTGCATTCATTCACTCTGTCACACCTTTGATAAGTGCCTTAAATGCACAGAAAAGGGACTCAATGAGACGCAAAAAAGTCTCAAGAATTGAATTACCATTGATAGATGGCATTGGAGCTTTATTGATTGAATAGGGAAAATACTTTTGTCTCATTCTTTTCCCTCCAGCATCGTTTCAAAGAGGATTCATAACATCGTCATATAAGAGTATTAATCAATTGATAATACGATAATACTAATAATTTTAACGTATTTTATGCGTAAGATAAAATTATTACATTAAAAAATGTTGTATTATATTATTATACAATCACTACATAAAATGTATTTAATTTATAACATTTATGTAATATTATTCATGAAATGTGTATTCAAGCATGATCCTATTTATTATATTAAGTTTCTCCAGGCTAAGAAACAGAAATTTTATTGAATCATCAACAACTATAAAGAGAACAGGAAATACATTAATGACAAAAAGAAACTAGAATATTAGGGCCACCATACCAATGATAGAGAAAGGGAACTAAAATATTGGGGTGTACCCAGTCGCAGGATCAATGGTTGCTATGGAAATACCCTATATGAGTCTATAAGATATCGAGTATAGAGAAAAACGATGCAGGCTTTTATGATAGAATTGATCCCAATAAACTTGTCTATAAATATTTAATTTTAATTCGTATCCTTGCTCGCAGATATATTGAACATAAAAAATTCAAACATACATATATGTAATAACACTTTTTCGTTAAAAAGATATACAGAAATTGCGATGCTTTATAATACGCGTGAAAAACAATTATCTTTTTAAATTTTATTCACAGTTATGTGTATTTCTATCATTCACATCTTTATCATTTTGTTATGTAACAAGATCAAAATTGCGATATGTCATCGTTATCATTTTTGTTGACATTCGCAGCACGGAGGACTGCGTGAATGGTACGTTGTTGGGTGAGATTCTTGTTCCCAAACCGTCCATTAATTTCACGAGCTTCCTGAAAATTTATGAGAAGAGCCTGCGGTATCCGGCGGACCCCACGAACGCCTATGTTCCGGCACAGCAATCTTTGACCATCTACAACAGCTCGCGATTGTATATCAACCTCGAGCGTTGCGTCAACACCTTGAGAGGCGAGTGTAGACAATTTCAGCTCACTCACGGTCGTGATGGCGACAATCAGACCGCCCAGAGTCGGTATCCCTGTTATTACAACAAGGTAAGACATTTTCTGTCTAAAGAGATTTGACAAACGCACGAAGATTCCATATCAGATGTATAGTTTCTATGTGCAAAATGTGACTGGAACTGGAAATTTATACTTTTAGTAAAAAAATGAACGTTAATTCGTATGAAACAGTTCAATAAAGTCAATATTTAATGATATATTTAATAATATAATTTTATAGTTTAAATAAACATTTTATCATTTTATTTTTTAATTTAATTATTTTTTGAAAAGATATACCTACTTCTCATTAAAATAATTTTTGATAATAATTTTTTATTTCTAAATCGCCGCCAAACCTCTTTTGTAGATATTACTTTCAAATACAATATAAAAAAATCTGTAATTTTTTCATAATTTTTTATTTAAAAAAAATTTTGTACGTGCAAATATATTCTTAAGCGGATTTAATTCACTTTCCTATATATAGAGTGGCAATTATGCTATGTAAAAAAATATATAATGTATCTTGTAACAAGTAGGTATGTTTTTTTTGGCACAGAATTATATTTCTTGCTGAAAATCAAAATAACTTCTTTTTAAAGAAGATTTTACGATTTATGTATTTTAAAAAATTATAAAAAAATTAAACTTGACAAATAAGGCAAAGCACGATTTAATTGATAGAGAAAAAATTATTCTAATTCCCTTTTCCCCATGAAAAATATTGTAACTATTGTTGATTGTTATCTCCGGTATAATTGTAAAACATTAATAGATGGGCAATTCTTATTCATGTGGATGCACATATTACGCAGAACGACTCGTTGTTCGTGGTTGCACGGTTCGATCTGAAGAAAACACGAATGGAGCTGTTGATCGCCGTTATCGTGCCGGCTGGACTCTTCATCATCAGTGTGATCACCCTGATTGTCATTTCGCGATCGGTGCAGGTGGGAGACGACGCGAAGATGCGATGTAGATACTGCGTTGACAAGCAAGAGGTCGAGGGCGAGGACCAAGGACTCGTGGAGGTAACGTCCTCCACGACTCAAAGTCAGGTCAATGAGAACGAGATTAGAAGCATGACCCTTTAGCAGTACAAGCCGCTCGGCATAGGCACTACGTTGGGTTATGAAAGGCTGCCATTGATCGATATGGACGAGGCTGAGGATTCCTTCTAGAAGAAAATGCGAGACCTAACTTTCGAAAGATCGTGATGCTAGAAAGATCCATTCAAGACAAAACTCTACAGAGAAAATCCGAACATGTGAGTAAAATTAAATTCTCGAATGGACATTAACGTCGTCTTCCGGAATGAGATGTAATCAATTTCTTTACTGTTACAATTATTATCATTGTAACGCTCAATGACATGGACGTTACAATGATGTGACTGATCGTTGTGTTTGAAATGAAATTTAAATTCAAGTGATCTCTGCCAATGAAACTCATCGAAAGTAACCCATTCAGGGTCCAAGTTAATATTATTGACTCTTTAATTATATATTGATGCGATATATTTGTAGGTATGTTCACTGTTGCCTTCGATGTATTATTTTGTTTGCGCGCAATACAAACGAATTGACACTGGTATCACACAGAATCATCGGTACATAGTTTTAAGATTTTGTCTCCAAATATATTTAGGAAACTTTCATAAAAAATATGTCTTTCTTTTACTTCAAAAGTAACACAACTAACAATAAGAATATGATTTTGTAGTTATTATCATAAACGAGATAAATATTACCTTCAATCATCAAAAGTGAATTAATTTAATTTCGTTATATATAAAATATCATCAAAATCGTCACAACTAAAAAAGCGTGGTTTAAAAAAAGTTGTCAAAATCTTTATTGTTAAAAGAGGGTAATTTTTTTTAAGAGTTGTGAAACGAAAATGACAGTTGATTATGTTAAAAATATATTTTTTTTGTTGATTATTTGATTAATCGATAATTTTCTGTCAAGTTAAAACATAGTTCTTCATTTTTTATAGAAACTTTGACTTAATTTTTTGAGTTGTATTACTTTTGAAGTAAGGAAGCGGTATGTAATATACAATTGTTTAATGCCACCGTGTTTTAACAAATGCTAACAATGATGGCGTTAAACAACTGCATCTCCGTACAATATGTACGAATAAAGAAAACCAAACAATTCATTAATCAACGAAACGGAGCGAGTGATGGAATGGATAAACGCTGAAGAGTACTTCGCGAGACAATATTCTTTTTTTATACGAAAAAATTCGCGAAAAACACGACATGAACAAGCTTATTTATGTACATCGTGTAGGATAATACGACAAGACTTATCGCTCGTTTAATATTCGGTTAACAACGAACATGCATTTATATTTTTTCTACATCCACTTATTGTGTGCTACACTTGTTAGTTGTAGTTAACTCCGTATTATTACCGTACTGTGATTAGATATATGTACGAATCTAATGCTGGTGAAAACACTTAATATGATTTCCTATTTCTGATACGCGAACTCGAGTATTATGACTGCCTACGCATAAATTATAATAGATACATTGTATATTACATATACTTATGATACATAAATATCAGTATCTTACGATGTAAATATATATATATATATATGTATAACATGCTTTCAACGAGACATTTATATGTATATTCGTGATGATCAACGTTGCCTCAATTTTCGTGCCAGTTTCGTGTTAGCGTGTGTTTCAAGTCAATCAAAATAATATCCTTCATATAATAAATATTCGAAATATTTGATATAATTAACAAATGTGTTAATTAATGAAATATGAAATTTTATAACAAGAAATTATAGAGAAAACGCAATATCATAAAATTGTTTGTAGTTTTTAATTACTGAATTTCATTTCACTTTTAATATTCTTCAATCTTACTAAAATAAAGTAATAAATAATCTTCTCAAGAGAAATAATTAGCACAAAAAGTAGTAATTTGATATTTGATATAATTTGACTTTTATTCTTCATGCTATTTACTGATGAGTTTATTTATTGAAAGAAAGAAAGTACATATTTTTTAACTTTTAACTGAAATTTTTATGAAAGAATTGATAGAAATACACTCGCATTCAGCAAGGTGAAATACAGGCTTTAAATAGGTAATAAGTTAATATAATCTCACGCAAGTAACTACACATGTGTACGCAAGAAGAGTAGCTAGAAGTTATCAGGCAAGAAAAAAAAACTGTTCTGATGTCACTATACTCTATGTGCCTTCTTCCGCTTTCGATGAAGCCAGTAAAATGTACCTATTAATGTTTGCAAATACATAATCAGAGACACAGAGGCTCTAAAGAAAAGTCTTTCGCTCTCGGAAACAAACATAAGAGTTATTCTGTTACTTCTGTTATTTCTATTCTGTTGTAAAAACAGAGGAGTACCGGTTTGTAAATAAACGTTTAATCTCATGTGTACTTCTTTCTAAAAATCATTAAATGGATCATGTAGTCATGAAAGCGATGTGATCGACAAACGATATTTTGATCCGTTAAAAACGAACAGAAAAGTATTAATGAACAAATGGGATAATTAGCGGGACGTTCCTCGAAACGTTTTTTAAAGAATACCGATTTTGAGGGAACAATGCAAAGTAATTTATCGCTAGTAAAGAATATGCAATTATGCAAATAATGAACAACTGTATATAATTAATTATGTATCTGACTCAAGAAGGGCTAATTCTCATATGTATAATTATTGCTAATAGCTTAGTATATAGATATATGTGTATAAATAGAACAATTCTGTGGTATGCCTTTATGACAAATACGTTTGTGAAATATATGAATGTGCCGACTGTAAAATATAATTTCTTTTTTTTTAATAAAGTTTCTTCACGTGTGCAAATTGCCACAGTCTTATTCGCATATTTATTCGCATCTTATTTTATCTTTCGTTCAAAGTATAATTAACTCGCTCAAAAATATACCTCTTAGTAAACAGTTCATAATAAACGTTGCGTGTCCACGCGATTGTAAAATACGATATGGAAAAGGGGACAATCGAAGAAAAAGCTTCGTTAAATTTATTTGTACGTTCCCTGTAATAAAATAATGAGAAAGTAGAAAATTTTCTGCCTTTTAAGAACTCCTTTCGTGATAAAAGAGCGATGCGCACATCGAATCATAATAAAATAATATCGTCGCACCTTGCGTGTTACGAAGCACTTCGTGCCGAGGGCATCACTCGAAAGTCCTGCTGCGCAAGAACAAAAATGCTTCTCATATCTGCCGTTCGTTTGTAATATGCCCATGCAAATTAATCTATCGCGGAGAACATTTTCTGACCTTGGCGAAAGGCATACAGTTTTATTCCTCTATAATCTAGCACAAAATTGCAGAGCGATAGAAAAATTTTCTTTGAAGAAATTGACTATTTCTTGGAATCTTCTTGTATAGCTCACATTTTTGCAGAAATACAAATTATATTCTTTGCATTTTGTTATGTTATAGTTATAATATGCCGTATTATATTATGATGTTATATATATATTAAATATTATATATTATATATGTATACATATATAATGTATATATACATATATATCTATACATATATGTATATATGATTAATAAACCGGAGTATAAAATATGATCTTTTGATACCTGCATAAAATGTTTCATACTATCTAAACGTTTTTATCTACATAAAAACAATCAATCATCGTCATGATTAATTAATTCTTATCTTTTCGAACTGTTTCATCTTGTAAGTTCTATCGTTCCCTCAAACTACTAAAATGTGATTGTATCGTTTCGGTGAAAACATACGCGAGACTGAATTGTCATCGACCTACATTCGCAATAACTGCAGATTAAAATCAAGTGCGTCCTGTCAATCACGAAGCTTGTCGCTCAATATTTGAAGGATCCTTCATAATGCAGGCACCGTTACATGCTCATTATCTCGCATCGCAATCTACAGAGAAAAAGAGAGAGGAAGAGAGGGAGGGAGGGAGAGAGGGAGGGAGGGAGAGAGGGAGGGGGAGAGAGAGAGAGAGAGAGGAGACAGTAAGAAAGCCATTAGATAGAATTTCCCATTTACTCATCAACGTGTCGCAAAAAGCTTGTAAAATGGTTTGATGTCTGATGGAAAGTCCTAGGTCAACATAAAAATGATGACCAAATAATGGAAGCTTTCAGACATCAATTTCAGAGGACCGCATTACGTGATAGGACAACCAACCAGTGAATAATATAATAGAGATACGTGACCGCAAGCGAATTGTGTAACAAAAAACAAAAGATAGTTATTTGGATTTGAAAGCTTCGCTACACCATAGGTAGATACAAATAGAAATTGACCTATTACACATCGTTAGTATATTGCTTAAAAATAGCAGCTTAATATTGATGCTATATATCTATCATATATTTAACAATAAATTTTTGAAAAATGCTAAATCAGTCTAAAGTTTTTCCCTTTACATATAATTCTGTGAGATACAGAGCTTTATAAAAATAATGAACATGCGTAACGAGTGGATATATTCATCATGTTACACAACAGTATTCTTTTGTAGACAAATCAACTAAAAGGAAACTAACTATTTTGTAGTCGAGTAACATCGATCGTTACATATTACACAGAGAAAAATATATCGAATTAAGATAAAAATTTTATTGAGAATTCTAACGTGGTAAAAACTACGCTTTCGTTCTCTAACGAAAGAAAATATTGAAACTTAGGGACGGTCATTGGACGAACTGAACAAATTACGTTGCAACAAACACTGTGGCCTGTTTCTGTCGTTCTCTTAAGGAGAGCAAATCAAACGTCATGAAAATTCACGGACGCAATTTCCTGTGAGACACATATCGATTAGAGACTAAATTGACCGATGATTCTTAAGGAGATTCTCTTAATGAGAATACAATATTTTTTTTTATTATATTCATTTAAGTCTCTTTAAGATGAGATAAAATACGAAGTACATTAATGAAGCAATCAATTTTATAAATTAAAAAACTTAATAAATTAAACCTAGTTTCCGCTATATCCATTGATTAATGCGAAGTTTCGACGGAATAACAAATTATTAAGATGTTTAAAAAAATTCTAATAGTTTCTCTTTTTCTATTAATGGTAGTAGCACTAATTTAAACTTTATAATAGGGACTGAAAAATTAATTTACTAAGTGCTTTAAAATTAATTTTGATAAAAGAACAAGCTTAGATATCAGTATTCCCGTTACATAATAATAACAATTATATTAATATTATTGTTATAATCATTATCGTTTCAATTTATATGATTTATAAAGTTAATATATTCCATATTGTTATTTTTTGAAAATTTGAAACAGCAACCTTGCAAAATCATTAATTTTGCTATACGTAATATATTCTATTATAAATTTTAAGAGACAGATTTATTTATATATTCTGTATATTTTTTTGCATTCTTTTGCCATAATACACATATTCCATAATCAATTAAAGTTTGAAATTAAGCTTTCAAAGAAACGATGTGAAGAAAAGATAAACTAATTTAGTTAATTAGTCCTTGACAAAATATTATGATCTACGATTATTCAAGCGGACAATAGTTTGGGAAGATTAGCATACCTGTTGCTACCTAAAGAAAGTTCTTTCATGTATTTCGTATACTTCAGGATAATAGAAATAGATTAAATAGAACACGAGGTATGTATAATAGATTATCTTGAAACAGTAGCTTCTCTTAATTGATTATTAATCTTTATATAATCGCTATACGTTGAAGTCGTACCAGATGCTATTTGCTGCGACTCCAGATCAATAATGGAAACAATAGATATGGGATATTTGCTTCTACGAGAGTTCATTATACCTATCTTTTACACTAGTATTCATAGTCTCATATTTAAGATTGTCTTAAGTACGGTCTTAAGCTATCACAAGCCAATCACAGAGCAGTATTAACATCTTAAGACATATTTAAGGTGATTTTAAAATCAGAATAGACTATGAATACCATCATTAGTCTCTGCAATTGTATCCATAATGATTAAATTATTTAAATAAACTATTTAAATTAATATGCATTTATATATTATATTACGTTACTATTTTAAATTTAAACTATTAAAAATAAGCCAAAAATATATGTACGTAAATAAAAAATAATTTATAGACAATTCTATACTTACTAACAATTAAATCACAATTATTGCGTATAAAATAATTTTATAATAAAATTTTATAATAAATTTTATAAAAAAGTAACTGTCATAATTTGAAGAAGAATATCTTCATTTTAATATAAATGGAAATAATTAATGTACAGACAAACTGTGATATTTTATATTATACTGCGATTTTATATCGTGAGTACTTTAAACTGCGTAAATTAAACGCCTGTATTAAAACAATATATTATTATTAAAATATTGCTTAAATCAACGTAGTGTTACAAATCGTAGAATTCTAAAATTAAATTTATTTTTGTTCAATGCTTCAGAAGTGTTGGATTAGTGGAAGAGAAAATTTGCAATTAGAGAAGGCTCGTGTCAACATAAACGGCTCGAAAGATCAGTATCTGCTTAAACAAGCTTGCGAGCTGTTCTGAAATAAGTTACCCTACTTCGAATAGGGCGTGCAGAGGACACGCGTGTGATCGATAGGCATGTACTATCTTTTCCTATAAGCACATGGATCAATGGAAGCGACTTAGAGGTACGTTCTTGCTCTGGAATATCTCATGAGTAGTAATCAAATCGATTCTGTCTTATAATTCTTTAAAAATATACTGCAAATTTTGCAATATCAATTATTTTATTGATAAAAAATTATGAAATTTTTAGAAAATTCTGCAATTATTTCTATTTCTGACTTGTACGTGCTATTGATTTTTGAACGAGCATTTAGGGATAAAACAGAACGCGTCAAGCTCGACTACAGCTTGATCACCATTTGTTGTTAACGTCAATGTTACTTGATAATCTTTTCAAATTTTTTGAGATCCAATTAAAACGAGTTGATGTACGTTTTTATGATTACTACATTTTATTTGTCAATATAACTATAGTTATTAGAGAAATATACTTTATCGTACGATTCATCCGAGATATTCTTATCATCAATGTATACGAAAAGACACTTACCTTCAGCTGTTCTTGACGACGATACGCGTGCAACATTAACTGTTTCCGTTCATCTTCTGACATTAACGGTTCCCTCGCCGGTTTTCCAGATCCTCTCTTTTGTAGTTTCACGATCACCTTGGTTTTCTCGTTATTACCCACGAAGTCCTTCATCTTCTTCCCAGGTAATAACTCCTTTCCGGAGAACCATAGTTGAGCCAGTTGCACATCGATTACCTGCAATAAGCGTGTGTCTTTCTAAATGTCAATGAAGATGTCGCCTATTTCCAAACATGCTGAATTTCTTCACAAACGATACAAAAACTTAAAGAACGTTTTCCAGATTGGCTTTTCCTTTTAGTCTGTACAATATTTTTTAATATAAGACAGATTAAATTTGCTTGTATGTGCGTATAACATTTTTGCATTTTGTCTGAGCGTCCTCTTAATGTACATTTTTAAAAAAATACGTCTCTTATTTTTATCTCTATTTTAACATATGCAAAGCTTATTAAAATTGATAGAGGATATATTACAGTTTTTAAAACAATTGTCTTATATTGTCATATTAATTATAAATATTTAAAACACAATACATACCTCGAGAGAAGCTTGAGTACCGGTGAGATCTTCGGTATTTTCAAACTCTTTACATATTACATCGTGTGGTGGAAGTCCCATCGGATAAACGATCGTCACGGCGCCTCTTAACAAATCCAGAGCTTCTTGAATTATCTTTTGAGTAACCAATTTCTCTTGTTGCACTAATTTCTGCAGTCATATGAAATAATATTATAAGAATTTGTTAACCGAAAGAGTAAAATGTAGGGTTGGTAAAAAAACATATTTTTAACGTGTTTTAAACAGTTTAGTTGATGTTTTTAATACGTTTTAAATATGTTTTTTTTTAGTACTATTTAAAGCATATTTGAAATATGAGTTAAAAACACATTTAAGAAGAGACACAATATGTTTTATTCTTAAAAAAAAAAATTAGTGTTTATATCAACCCTGATAAAATGTAACAAATTAAATTGCACTTACTTTCGATGTCATGATACGTGCATCCTCAATAGTTTTTTTCAGCACCTCCTGCATCTTTTCGTTGGGTTGTCTACCATTTCTACGACCTGTATTTATCTAAACTCAGTCTTAATTTATTATGTGAGATGTACATATAATTTCAAATATAATTTCGCGCAATTTATTTGAGTATTTTTAATAAAATTTTATATTACTTTATAAATATTTGTAAAACTAAAATAAGAGATTCGATAACAAAATATTTCATGCACCTTTTTTATACAATAGTAAGATTATTTTTGTTACAAAATATTAAAAAATAAAATATTAAAATATATTAGTTTTACGATAATTATTTTAAAGTTTTATTGACATTATTAAAAGGCAGAGAAAAAAACAGACAAATAGAGAAAATATACATTAATAGAAATTAAAAGCTATCAAAAGTAAAAAAAAAAAAAAGAAAATATATGATAATTTTAGTAGTATATTAGCTTGCGTTTACCCATCATAAAGAAAATATGAAATAAATAAAATATAGATAATTAATATCACAAATTATAAGCTAATATAAAAAAAAAATGAATATACATACTTTGCTTTATTTATTAGCTCCGCAGGTATTTTTATTTTTTGAAAGTTCGTATGAAAGATTCATGATTCATTATCGATTATGCCAAGAGGTGTTAATTTTTACAGTTAAATCTATTATTATGCGATGCCGGCGAAAAATGTTACGTACCGATCTTGTCTTTGTTGAAAGTCCAACCGCCCATGGGCACGCACTTGTCGGCCCATTCGTCCTTGAGTTTGAGCTCCTTGACCTGATCGTCCGTGAGGCCCATTATGTCAGGTGGTAACATCACGCCGTGCTTAGCCAGCTCCTCGATCTCTGTTTTTCACGAAAGAGATACTCATGAGAGGGCAAACGTGCGAGAGGAAGAGTGAGCGACCGTATTCAAGTATATAAGTCCGTATAATTATCCCGCGTGACTAATATCACACGATGGCCAGGATAGATGGGTTCATAAACTCAAGCCTCGACTTCTTATTACATGCTGTTATTACTAGCCGCGGATGTGCTCTGAAGAGATAATCACTAATGGATTTTTCGCGTTAATATTCTGACTGCAAGGCCTGCCGCGCAAGTTCACCTCGTTCTACAAAAGCTCGTAAAAAAACTATTGGTATTGTCTTCACTGCAGATTATTCGTTTCTTATAGACTGTTATATACTGTCCAATATTTCTTATAACTTTATTTTTAATTATATTTAAAAAACTTAATTTTGTATCATAAGAAAGTAATGGTATCGCGAATAAGATGTAACATATATAAAAAAATTTTTTAATATTTATTCTTTAATCTTAGAATATGTTATGGTTCTTCAAAGTAGCCGAAATAATTCGAAATTTCTTAACTGTATGTTTAATTCTATTTTCTTAATATTTGAAGTAACCTGCCACTGTAAAGAGTACATAATAAATTTACCATAACAAATTCTTGAAATCTTCAAACGACCATTGTAGATCACTACGATGTCAGATATGACATCGTCCACATTCGCCTCCACATCGGTATCATATAAAAATTGGTTGTCGTCACCTTTCTTTACGTGCAATCTCACCATTTCTATCAAATCAATATTTTCAATTTTCAACTAAAATTGAAATTTCTGTGCTATTAAAATATTTGTAAACTTAAGGTTTTTGATTGAGACAATGGATGGTTACTAATTATAATTATTAATTTAACTTGAACATCAAAATGAATTATGCTAAGTGCATCAGCGGGTTGTCACGAGAAACCACGAGGAGAACTAAACATCCAACGATCCAACATATATTGGCCCAACAAAAGCCTGAACAACGTCAGGATGATGCATCGTCCATAGTAACACAAGTTATTGATTAAACAACGTGAATACAGCTATCATGTGAAAGAAATTGGATGACTAAAATGTTCGCACAATTGATAAACAGCTGAAAAAGAATTAGGCTGACCAAATAATAGCGGTAATGAAGGAGAGTAATGAAAGCGGATCGATAAGAATAGGAAGATGTTTCTTAATGAGTATATAACTTTGTGTTGCTCATTATTATATAATATACATATTTACATTCTAGTGGAACACGGATTACAAGAATAAAGACGTTCATATATCGTTACAAATTTGAAGAAACGCCGACAACGCATCTTCATTTTGGTCGTCGTGTTTCTACTGGCGTTTTGACACAAAAATATGATATATTTGTATGATTGCTTAACGTCAATATATAATATATATAGCAGCAATTAATAATATTTTAAATATTTTCGGCGCAACGTTGCACAATAAAAATCTATGTCATAATCCATAATTCTCGGCTATAATGTAAGTGACTAGTATTACGTTAAAATACACTTAGAGTTTCAATTCGATGAGGTGCATCTTACGCAGGTCATTTTCCTGTTTGAGGTTCAAACAAAATGATCCATGGGCGTAACAAATGATTGGTTTTAATCCGTCAAATAAAATTTTGTTATGACTGTTACACATCATGTCGTCGAGTGATGCGCATGCTGGAAATTTCAATCTGGTTTTCTCTTCTTTTATCACTTTTAACTGTCTAACGTTCCATCCAGTTATTTGTTACGCCCACGTGATGGTCCCTATGATAATTGTTGCATACGGACATGTCAAACGATTAAACATCCTAAGCGTGTGTCCTAAATTCGCGAGCGCAATTAGTTGACTCGCGATGATTCCGAAATAGATACGGCAAAAATGAATATCTTTTCTTGTTCATTTTAACTCTTAACATCGACACGAGTAACAGTGATAATTGCTTACGTCGAGTGGAGTCGTCATCACTCGTGGAACATGATGGAACAACGAGATTTGGAAACTTACACTTTACTCAAAATCCTTTCGCATTGCTCGAACTGCCGCGGCCATTGTGACCTCAGCGGTAAATCTATGATAACGAGCAGAGCTGCACAGTGCACTGCTTTATTTACACAAATCGCTATATGAGAAATATTTTTAGTTTTACAAAAATAAAAAAGTTTAAAATATTTTATCAATTATAAGTAAAAAGACAAAATAAAATCACATTTGGTGCTGTAAGAAAACAGAAACGATAGGTATAACTTTCTCGGAAATATGTGTATATATATAGCCATAAGTTATTTTTACTTAAATGTAGCCTCACTATGTATTTTTTCACACAACTTAAACGGCGCAGCAGTGCATCATGTAACTCCGACACTGAAACGGCGTAGTTCTCTCTTTTACATATAACAAACACGTGCTTATAAGAGCACATTTATAAATAGATACACGTGTACATGCGTACGCGACATCTATATATTGGTTCGTCTACGTGTGACAACACTTATGAGAGAGGAAGAAAATTCCTCTATCGAGACGTGAGTCGACTACTTTAATGTGATACTCTATGTGATAGAAAAATTGGTATTTGGTCCAAAACAAATATATGAAATGCATGTGAAATATATATTCTCAAACAATACCCTATCTAGGCTTCGTCCCATTTTTAGAAGCCTGACGGAAACATTAATCGATCAACATTGTCATTATAAATGGTAACGAACACCGTCAACTTAGATGCGGTTTCGTTTACAACTGTCACTGTAACTGATTGGTGCATTCTACAAGTTTGAATGATTCTGCATAGCGACATTTTATTACGATTCGGTCCCACGGATTCATTTGTTCATCTTAAAAGCTTCATCAGGACATATATTATGGTTGTGCTCAATTATAGAAAAATATTTGACATGCAATCCAGTAATAAAATTTTGTTGCAAAAATAAAATATTAAAAAAATTTAGTTGTATCGTAATTTATATTATAATTTGTACAAGTCGAAATGACTTTTTGTACCAAGAAATTTTATCGATTTTATGATTTTATAAGAGAAAAATATCGTTAATATTAACTTCATTTGCTCATCTTAAAGTTTCATCACGGCACACACATATTATGAATGTGCCTAGTTGTAGAAAAATATTTGATATGAAGTCTAGTAATAAAATTTTGCTGCAAAAATAAAGTATTACAAAAATTAATTGTATTTAATTTATATTATAATTTATACAAGTTAAAACAATGACTTTTTATATCAGGAAGTTTTATCGATTATGATATTGTGAGAAAAATATCATTAATATTAACTCTTGCTCTCTCTCTCTCTCTCTCTGATGTATCGTACTATTTTATTTTTATCGAAGATATGAACTTGCTACAGTATAGAATAAACCCATGAAGTCGCTATTTTCATATAAACACATACACATAGTCGTCGAAAACACCGAATGACGTTCATCTTCTATCTCGCAACGGAAACGTTTATCGGCCGTTTAATCTTTCAGCATTAAAATGCGATGAAATTAAAAAATTGCAGCAAGACGCAATTTCAGATATCGCACCCAATTGCAAACAAACGAGTTGTTCTTTATATTCCGAAATGGCCGATTTATTAAGACGCGCGTGAGCCATCTTCATTACAATTGTTCAGTAAGATTGACATTCTCATTCTTTATATCCCATCCCTTACAACTTTCATGACAAACGGACGGCAAGATTTTTGTATAGTAAACGTCATACGGGGGATTCTATTACTATACTACTATACGATAAAATAGATTGCTTATCTCAAGTTCAAAAACAGTTGCTGAACAAAGCTAACTACGACATCGGTGGGTTTTGGTTACTGATCGCGCTGATCGAGATTATTCCTCATCGATAGTAGGCTGGACTTGTAATACGTCCTTTAGGATCCTGTTGTCATATTGCTGCTCATCGGGTACTTGGAGAGTAGACATGGACGTGGAAGTGGAAGTGAACGTGGAGGTGGACATGGAAGTAGAAGTGGAGGAGGAGGAAGAGGACGAAGAGGAGGAAGGAAAAGAAGAACCGTGCAACAATAGCTGTTGCACGGTACTCTGTTCTCAAACTTTACTTTCAGGTCCGTCAGTGGTGTGCTTGAAAGAATTACGGATTTTGCTGAGATGAAGGGCAGCGATATGTCCATAGCTCTTATTGTACCATTCAGGTGTGCGTCCCCTGAAAACAAATTATTTCATTTGAATTCTCGTCTAATTTCAAGAGTCTATTTAATATAAATTTATTTCAAATAAATGAAAGAATTATTTTTTAATAAGTAAAGATAATTAATTAATATTAAATAAATAAAGATAAATAATTCGCACTTCAAATAAATTTTTGTAAACCATTTCTAAAAAAAAGTCAAGAATCGAATAAGATGAAGTGAGTTATACGTATATTTAAGAAAAACATTTGATATTACTTACTTTGTATCGACTCTGGATAAATGCATAATGCGAGATTTGCCGCTGCCACATGGTTCGATAAGATAACGTGAGGCCAAAACGATACCGCGAGTTCCTCCAAGCATGACAGGGGCATCTGGATGTTGCACGGATGTTTCGACAATGACGCAAGCACCTTTAGGAAGATCATTCCGCCAAGATCTGCAAAAATTAATTATACTAATTAGAAACTATAAACATCTCTATTAATCATTCACGGAAAATGAAATATTTGTTATTTATAAAAATACAATAATTTTCAGATGTTTTCTTTTTATTTAAATTGAATAAAAAAAATAAGTGATTTGATCATGACAACTGATGTAACTTGATTAATTCACCTTAATACACAATAATCTCGGGCGGGCAGCGGACTCATGTTCCCGGTGGCGTATTGGAAGACCTCCACATTGGTATCCAATTTGGTCACCAGTCTGTATTTTAAAAGTTGTGGATCCCAGATGTGTCTTTCTCTTAGCACACGATGTAACAGCTCGTTTGGAGGAGCTTCGACTTCGGTTGATACTCGCCAGAGACGAAGCGGATGTCCATCGCCAACCTTTTTATATGCCATTTCTACGCTGTTGTCAGCAGGATTGCTTACTGTGACCCAACCGCGACTTCTGCTAGAACGAATTACAATCTTCAATTCAGCGCATTATAAATCTTCTGTTAATCTATTTATTTTATTATTTTATTACTTGTTATTTTGTTATTTTATTACTGTTTATTTTATTACTTGTTTGATCTTGATTCGATATATTGTATTCTTTTCAATCTTTCTTTCATTTATATTTGTCTATATAAAGATATATAACTTTGATTTGAAAATTTTTAACCGTTTCCATTATTTTTTTCACAAACGAATAAAATCATAATAATGACAAGTACTCACTTTTCTCGCGCTTCCTTCAGCAACGCCGTGGTACAGGCGTACAGGTATCCCCTCCAATCCTGCTTCAATTCCGAACCGAGTTCCTCCAGAGCGACTGGAATGCTCTCTTCCATGTAATTAAAGTGACACTGCGTCAACATGTCCGACGAGACCTGAAAGAACCGGAAGAGGCATGAGCCGTGCCCTTCCCTCGTTCACGCTTGTGATCGAACCAAGCGTGCGAGCGATCGCGATCGACGAATAACGATGCTTCAGCACTCACCATGAATAATTCACGATGCATCTTGACCAGATACAGAAGACAGTCGTGAGCAGCTTTATTTTCCGACAATTCTCGCTGATCGGGAATGCCCACAGTCTTTCGCCTACGTGGCGACACGCTGCTCGACCTGTTAGTCACGTTCGTGTTACTGTGGTTGAAGTGAAACAGGCTCGGGGCTAGACACACAGCCAGATTCGAGGCTGTCATTTGGTTATAGGGCGAGTTGCTGGCGACATGATTGAGGAAATCAAGCAGAGTTTCCAGTGCCTCGCGATGTTCGTCCGGGAGCAGTAACAGGACGCACTGCACAGCATCGGGTCGCAATTCTACTGGTACATCTGCGAAAACAACCGATCCATTGCAAAATCATGTTTCCCTCTTCGCATGATTATAGTTGTTAATTTGTTAATGTTTTTTCGATATCACACTCGATTTTTTTTTCTAATATCTCTTCCGTTGTTTATAATTTTTTTATTAATAAAAATATCTATTGCTTGATACTGTTATGTTCTTTAATGTCTAACATTTTGATTAAAAAAAAATTATTTACAATATGTTCATTTTTATAAAAGTTATAAGCAATCGAATTAGAGGTTGGGTATGCCATGTCCAAGTGTGTTGTTCCCATAGTGTGATGTCCAAGGGTCAATTATACTCTAGAAAACAAGGAATCGCACAAACTTACGTTGAAAGATAGCGATGAACGTCTCCGAGAGCTTGTTCGTCAGCAGAGCCTCCGGCAGCTCTCTGAAATACTGTTTGACAAGATCAGCGACATCGAATGCCTGCTGTCCATCAAAATTGATATTGTCCCCCTGGGTCTCCGTCATGATCTTCAACTTCTGTATCCTCGACTTGACGCCGCTCTTTCTAAAGATGCCCACCTGATCCAGAGCGTTGGCTCTCAGCCATCTCAAAGCGATCTGGATACATTTAGGTAATGCTTGACCGGTCCTCTGTAGAGACAGCAAGAGTGGCACTCCGAAAACCGTCTTGTCTTTATAATCAGGCGTCTTAATTTTTCTGATGAATTTCGGAAGCTCCCAGTTCCAACCAGTGCGATGAGTCGGACAATACCGTTCCATGCATGCTGTGAGTTTTAGCAGTGCCAGTTTCCTTAGAACTAAAAGTTGTCCGCATGACATGGAGGCCATCGCTCTAGGACACAATGGATCTAAGGGTTCGGGATAGAGCGATCCTCTCTGGAAGCTGTGCCACCTCACAACGGTGCCCTTGTGCCTAGGTAATTCTTCTTCCGGTTCGGAATCCCTACTAGCCACAGTGGAGCCACTCTCTTGACTGCCGGCCAATTCAGAGCTCCTGGACCTGGATTTTTCTCGGTAGACTGTCACCTCTTTAGATAGCGATTTGCCTTCCCTGTGCGATTCATCACGACGCCGGAAGCTTTTGCGCATCTTGTCTTCCCGCTTCGAGGATACTGCCTTTTCATCCTTGTCTTGCGCGAGTTTGTCGCGATACCTCTGTGATTCCTTGCCGAGATTTAGACTACCGCCGCGGGTGTTGATCGGTGAATTCTTTCCCGGCGTGGAATTTTGGGAACGCTCCTTGGAACTTTGAGAACGTACATTCACGAACTCTAGCACCTTCGCGTGATTGCTGTTAGCATCGCGAAAATATCGGTGTCGCCAGTTCATCGGCTGGCATTCGGAGTCGCTCAGCGCGCCCTGATCCTCCCTGCCGCGATGTAGAAATCGGCGGGCGCGATTCATCTTTGTGCGGGTCGGCGTTGGTGTCGGTCCACCACCTTGCGAACCGTCCGAGCAGTAGCTGGAGGAATCGTCGCCGAAGGGACTAGGCGTGTTCGCCAACGGCGACGGTGGTAGATGATAAGGAGAGGCCGGTAGAGTGACCGGCGAACCGGGAATTTGTACAGGCGAAGCCGATAGGAGTTCGTTGAAGGACATCGGTGCCGGCTCCGTGGGCGATACATCCACACAGTTTAGCTCCTTCATCTTCTGTTGCATGGACATCACATCGAGCACTTGCGGTCCGCTGATCACCACCCCGTCACGATTCTGGCGTTTCCTCCGTCGCGATTTTAGGGACTCCACGCGCCTCAGAAAAGCTTTTGCGCCGTCCCGTAGCCTCTCCGAACCGGATCTGCGAAACCGCGTACCGTTTTCCCCATCAGGAAGAGTTCCTGGTGGTAAGCTGCCGTATCGTAGATTCTCCAGCATGGTATCTTCCGCCTCTTCAGCCTCCAGACGATCCTCGACGGAGTCGTCCTCGGACGCAGCATTCTGCCCGGCGATCGCTTGGAGCCTCTCGACGTTTGCCGCTGTGACGTCGCCTATGCGTGACCAGCGTCTCGTCCTCTTCTCGAAGGTCCATTTTTCGCTCAAGGCGCATTGCGTGTCCTCGTCGGATTCGTCACCACCAGCACTCTGTATCACAAACGATAACACATAATTTAAAATAAAGCGAATTTTAATATACAATTAATATTAATTATAATTATATATAATATTTCTCTAAAGTCGCATTAAAGCAACCTTCTATAATAAATAATAATAAAACGGAGAAAAGAAACAAAAAAATATGATAATAATTATTTGGATAATGGTTATGATTTTAATAAAACAACTTCTGTTATAAACATATCAACCAGTTTTAAGAAAAATTGATTTATTAAGGCCATCGTTGAAGCATTAGATTTAATTGAATTACTGTGCCGATAACGATCATAATAATTAATTTTAACAAGAACATCATAGTTATTCTGATTGACCTAGATTTCCAAGCAAAAACGCGATGTAGCAAAATGTGATTCACCATGCTGAATCACGATCCAGATCCAGCTGAATCTGGATTCGGGAACTTGATTCGAATGTGAGAATTCCGTTCGTGCGGCTTTCGCGAGCAGGTCCTCGAACCCATTTATTTCGCACGAGGATAATCGCGTGGATGTCGCGTGTAAGGTGCGATTCGGGCAAGTACAAAGCAAGTAATAAACTAGCCGACCGGTGCGTGTAATCCGTAAAAGCCTGGGCGTTTCTTCCGCGGGATTATAGCGGACTAACAAAGTGGCGAAAGAATGTGTGACTCATATTTATCTAGCATAACGTCCATACGAGAGAGAAACGTAACGCTGGAAATAAACGATATTCATTAAATGTTTAATGAACGACAGTACTTTGCAATCAATTCGTAACGACGAAATTAAGGACCGCCATTGAAAAATATGCGAATCGCGCCCGTGCTGTGTAATTAATTGTAGAAAGTGTTCCGTGCACCGGCCACTTTTACCAGTTGTAATCGGCGATGGGGTCTTAAGGTCTCAAGTTAAGTATTTCCTGCTGTGCTCGGTAAAGGAAAAAAAAATTACTGGCTCCATAATCCCGAGGTCATCAGCTGGCGTAATAAGAATTAAGTGGTTTCCGAAGGACCGACGGATCGGGGAAACTTGAGATTTTTGAGAAAAAAGTCGCTGTTATCACGTCAGAGTGATTTTGACTAAACTCTGATTAACTTAATCGATTAACTCGAGCGACAAATGCCCGTTTCTATCTATATTCAATGTAGTTTAATTTTAATCGTCGTTTTGTTGTCTATATAATGTCTAAGTACACGAACGAGTAAAGACAAGATTTTTAACTCTCCTCGCATTGGCCTGATTATGATCCGCATGAAGGTATTCATAATTTTTATTACTTCCACTAATGCACTCCGCATATACTACAACTTATATCATACTTCTGTTTTATGCGTATATTACTGACTTTATCTATGTTTGTATTTTATATTATCATTCTTATTACTGACTCTTATATTAATGATAATTTGCTATTACCGATTATCAGTTTCTGTATGATTGTAATTTTCATATTTATTATATTTTATACATTTTTTATAATTCTGTATGACTGCGTATTTATTTTGTATTGCGATTATTTGTATGACTTATGTTTGACAGAAGTCATGCATTACACATGAGCGGATAGACACATTGCCGAATTTCGTATCAACATGTTGGCGGAGACACTGCGAGATGAGAGGGAAGTTTCTAAATTATAATTTTTAATATTACTTTTAAAAAAGTTTTTCGTTTGTATTCAATTCTAACATTGAGAAGGATCCGATGCGGATCGAAACGTTTGTTATTATTGCCGGCATTTAGATTAAAGTTATCGTATGTTTATGTTATTTTTATTTTTATTCTTTAAATCTGACCACACGTATTAACCTTGGCCCTATTACCTATTTATATTTAATTTTAATCTCCGTTCAACTAACTCTTCATCTTTTTCTAGTTCTAAAAATTAGAAAAAGATAAAAAGTAAGTTAAACCAAAATGAAAGTTAATCTACATTAATAAAAATGGGCAAGAATCACTTAAGACATAATCTCTAATATATACAGTTATTCATAATCCTTCTTTTGATACATAAAACATAATTCTATTAATTGATAAAATTTTATTTGTTTATTTAATAAATATTTTATTATTTGATAAATATTTTTAAATATAATAGTGCTGATTAAGTTAATCAAAATTTGTTTGAAGTTGCTCTTAACATAATAAAAAGAAGTATATTATTTAGTGGAAATAGAACATTGCCAGATATTACCGGAGGATGTAATAAAAATTAAATAATTTCTTATGTAAATGATGTATAATAATTTTTTATATACCATTAGTTTCATTCCAAATCACCATCAGTTTAATAAGTGTTATAACAAGAAACATTTTAAATTTTCGTCACGTTAAAACAATTTACGTCCTAATTATGTCTCCTAAATTAAATTTCATTGTGCCTTCTGAAATTTATGGCAGGCTATTACTGATTTATACTGCTCCGCTCAACGATCCGTCCGACGAACTGACGCGGCCCCAAACCGCGTGTTCCTAATTCATTTCGGGAAGCTTTGGACGTCCGGAAGAATGATTGTGTGCTTTTATCGCCACAATAAATCCCGTTTTATGAAGAAAATACGGTGTTTCCAAGGCAGGTTATGATACACGTTGTAAAAAATAATTTACTAGAACAATCTCGCGCAGCGCAACATGGGTGTTGAGTGGCTAATGCTCGAAATGGGTTTACAGATCTCCGTCATGGAGCGAAGTTTCGTTTTTTCGCGTCTTCCACATGTTTCTTGTTTTTTCCTCGTTCGATTACGCGAGTGACCGAATAATAATGAGGTAGTGTTTCTCCTCGGGGATGTGGGCCACGGATAAAAATACGCGACATTGCACGCACGGGATATCGGCCTGGAAATAAGGCGTGGGCGACGCCGGCAGAAAATAGATTTTTGAGATTTCGAAGTGCATTTCGCGTTCTGTATTGGCCTAATGCTACAGGCGGGGCAGGCGAACGAGCTTTCGAAATCTTTCCGTCGAGGCGACAGAAATAAAATCAGCCGGATGACGACTGACAGCGACGTCGTCGACGGCGTCGTCAACGACAGCGAAGACGACGACGACTTCGGTAACAAACGTCGAGTCTTTGACGAAGCCTGCGAGGCGAGGTTCACGCTGGTATAAGCCACGGTATATAATTGCGAAACTATTTTTGCGCCGCTAATTATTTCTTCCAATGGCCCTGTACATATAAATAAAACATCTCTTTTGTGTGTAGTAACACAGAAATGGCACATTTCTTTTTTAGTGGCGCCAGCTGACATTAATCATCCGAGAATTGGTACCAATGTCATTATAATACTTATATTCATCTAAAAATAAATCAAACGAGAAGTAAATGCAAAATGCATCTTAATTAATTTCAATAATACACAAAAATACAACTTATACAATACCATTTTTTACTTCATTATTCTGTAATAAAGGAATAATAAACATTTAGTCAAGTTAGAAGAGAATAAAAAGATGCTGCAAGAAATTTTATTCAATATTTATGCTTTAACTCTTTGACTGCCAGACGGATTTTCGTAATCGGTTCTCTTGTGTGTGTGTGTGTGTGTGTGTGTGTGTGTGTGTGTGTGTGTGTGTGTGTGTGTGTGTGTGAGCCGAACTATTATTTTTCATCAGGAGTAGTTAACCTTTTTGTCTGATGTACCATTATAAAGGTTCGAAATTTTTAGTGTGCCACTCTACTATAAAATTAAGCAAAGAAGAATTATCTTATCTTATTTATACTTTCTTCTTTTTCATTGAAAGCAAAGACTTCTTCTGTTTAACAAAGTTTATTTCTTTTACTCCTCTTTACAGACATCCGTTTTAAAGTAAATAGTTTAGCACGAAAATGAATAAAACAAACACAGTCAGAGAGCGTAAATGCAAAAAAATAGATTTTAGTGGAGTACGGTTGCTATATTACTGTCATTTTCTGTTTTAATTTTTCTTTGATAGTTCGTAATTCTTTAAGCGTGCTATTGTGAGCATAATTTTGCGTACCACTAGTGGCACGAGTGTGGCGGATTGACTAGTGTTCCTATAAGTAAGAATTTGACCAACACCTTGTTCTATTTTTAATTGGTTTGATAAAAAATGTCAGAACTAATCAGCTGCCCTATTCTGTAACTCTTAACGACAATGTTGATATCGTTACAGTGTCGTTGCGCAGATATTTTATCAATTTTATATGATAAAAAAACTGTGCAACGACACATAACGATATTGACATTGCCGTTAAAAAAACAGAATAGGGCTCCAAATAATGATTGAGCACGTGAAAAAAATTGAAAAGCAGATATGTTGTTAGAGATTTATAATTATGTAAGTACACAATATATGTAAGTGCACGTGTAGTGCATATGTATGTACATCATTTTTAATCAAACTAGAAGATTGGTCAGACTCTTACTTCTTGGGATTTTAAGTATTGACCACCCCTGTTTTATATAATGTAATTTTTAAGTAAATTTTTGAAATAAAAATTTACTTAAAAAATTTCCAATAAAATGTTTTTTAAATAAATATCTTCAGTTAAGTTGATGGATTCAGAATTTAGAATATGCTATATAAAATTAATGCAAAATGTTCATATATAATGATAAGTAAATATGTACGCATTCAAATTCATACACGCGGCATCCTGAACTCACATAGGTATGTCCCAATTGAATACACATGCAGTCAAAATGTTAAAAGTCAGCGCTTTATAAAGAGTTGCATAATTTTCCTTTCGTAGACTGTCGCATTTCTTGTAAATTGCGCATTCATAACTACGATTCAAAACGTGATCCTCGCTTCTTAGATGAGAAACGTGTGCGTGTGTATTCGCGTGTGTTAAACGGTGCCACCGTGCAAACCGTACGAGGCTTTTCTACGGTGAGACCGGGTCTATTGTCATGTATTAGCGTGGATCACGTGAGGTTGCACACAGGCATACAATTTGTGTGTGCTCAACGTGAAAATACAAAGGCGTCAAATACAGGTTTCGTAATGAGAAGCGATGTGTCGGTCCTATTGTTAGAAAGCCAACCGTCTTCGAGACGCACGAAAAGACGCCCATTTCGGCTTAGTCACCTTTATAGGAACTTGACGAGATACCACGAGAAGTCGCAAGGGTTACCATGTCGTTTCTCTTTTCTCGGTAACGGAGCAACCGGGGCAGCCACTGATAGAACGGGTTGATGGATAATAGCGGAATGAAAAGCTCTCGGATGCGTGAATGCCGATAACGACTTTCCGGACCAAGAAAAACTGGAAGGCTAAATAGAATCCCTCGTTCGTGAACTGCGATAAGTACTTGACGGAGAGGCTGACGAGAATATAAAGTATCCATTACTCTTTCAATAATATAAAATTAATGATTTACTTTACTGACATAATTCAGAAGCATTTCAGTTTCATTCAACTTTGACAATTTATATTCCGAAGTTTTTTTCTTTGATATAAATGCAAATTAATATAGACCATCGCATATTCAACTACGAGAAGCTGATGAGAAAAACGACACTTCGGTGTTTCTAATTTTTATCCTATATCGCGTATTCCGATTATTTTTACTTTCTCTCCGACACACCGAGAAAAAAAAGTTGTTAACTTAACTAAATGCGTTTAGTTCGTAATAATTATTTAGTAAATATTTATATATTTAGATTAACAAAATCTTGTAATTTAAAATATATTATTTGTTTGAATTAACAAATACTTGCTTGACATCCCGTGACTGCTACATTAAGTTGAACTAATATTTTTTTGAAACAACTTTTTTTTCTCAGTGCATTTCGCCGTTATTATTAAGTATTATACCGTCACGCTTGACGAAGGGCGAGACGGCGAGACGACTCTACGAGCCAACGACGAAGGCTATAGATATGTATTTATGTCGCGGAGAATCGACGCGATAGACACTTTTCTTCATTCTCCTCCGAGGAGGATGCACCTTTAGTAATGCATCTAATGCGAGAGCGTCGGCATCAATTCTCTTTCTCTCTCTTTCTCTTTCGTGCATAAGTTTCGCGGCTGATTACCATCCATTCGGCACTTAGATCGTTCACTCGCTCGCATGCACGTATCTGCGTTTCCGTTCCGGCGTATTACTACGAAAGACGTGACGATACCCCTATACGTGAGTTATTTCCGCGCGGCACTCAACGAGCCGTGTCGCCCCGCCGTGTGTACGGCCGACGTCACTTCCGTCTAAGCAGGTTGAACAAACCTCCGTCCGTTGTTTTTCTGGGCCTGGACGATGGACGGTCCGACATGCACACGCGAATACGTGCGGTCTCGGATATATGGAAGGATACTCGTTACGCAAGAGAAAAAAAATTCAGTCTGAATTCCGAGTATCTTATTAAATGCATATCTCATTTATTTATTCAATATTTCTGCGAAAGATGTGTAATATATAATTTTGTTACATAAGATTTACATAAAACTATGTGAAATCATAATCACACACACATGCGTAATTATTTATATATATTACATTAAAACTTCATTATGCATCGTATAAATACAGTTACAAATACACATATAACATTGAAAATGTACGTATTATCATCATTTTATGTTAAATAAAATATAATTATATGTGATATAAAGTTTTAGACTTTGATCTAATGACTAATCTATTCCTTTATTGTCTTACAAGCAATTATAACAGGCGCACAAATTATAGCTAAATACTACAATCATTTATGAACGTTCATGTTGTCGGAATAATTGGTCACGTTGGATTACCAATTAACTAGTCGCTGTACACGATAATATATCATTTTCATCTGGACGTAAATTAAATTAATATATTAATTTAATTTATGACGTCCAGATGAAAATGATCTATCGCGATAAGAACATTCAGGAGCTGCTTCTTTTACACTTAAAATAACATTGATTTTAGCGTAACTATTTAATTGCTCTATCTGTACGCTTTTTAAGTGTGATCGACTAAAGCTTCCGATTTAAGAGTGAGATTTGATACTGGTGAATATATTAATTTAAGTTTGACTACAGATGTAGTCAAAAGTAAAAATAATAATAGTAATATAATAACAATAAATAAAAAGAATGTCGAATTATAAAACGATATAACCATGGTCGTTATTACATACAACATTACAGTTTGAACGTGATAAATTAATAGAATCTAAAAAAGTATCTAATGAAAAACGATTGAATTTATCTAATCTATAATTAACGTATATAAAGATTACTCATTCTCTTTAAATTTTTTGGAATGAATTTCACTCCAAAAGAGTGAAAATTCTATTCTTAATATATGCGTTTCGTATAGAAAATTCACAGCTCTCTAAATTTTTTGTAGTTAATCTTACTCTTAAAGAGTGAAAATTCTGTCGCTCTTTTCTTGGAGTCAGATTTACTGCAAAAAATTTAGAGAGTTGTGAATTTTCTATACAAAAAGGCCTGTATTATTGACAGTTCTGTGTAATAATTTCTACAATTTGTATACGTGTTGGAACTGATATTTGTAAAACAAGAATAAAATTTAGTGAATTGAAGAAATGAGTAATGCGATCGCCAGTTGCACCATGAAAGAAGGAAATCGTGATGCCTGACAATGTTAAGCAAAAAGAGGTCGCAGCTATAAATTCAATGACGACTGGTTGATACATCGCTAACCGGGGAGCCTATATTCGATGTTTCGCGTAAAGAAATGACTAACATGGCGAACCGTACGATTCCCGAGGACTTGTCACTGAATCACGGATTGTCAATGAAGAAATCTACTGCAGCCGCGACTGTAGCCGTTGCGATCCACAGAAATCCCTGGAATGTCGGTCTCCTCTACTTCTTTTGCCATCGTCTCGTTCGCAAGTACGACGATAACATACTTTCGAATCGAGAATTTTAACTCGCGGAATCGACAATACTCACAAGGAGCGCGGCTAGTTTTTGCCCGCACAATTTGTTCGCGCTCGACTCTCGGCTAAGTTTCTCGAAATGCAACGGCCAGAGAAGAGCACAAAAAAATATATCTAGAGCGTCGAAAAAATGCATGTTAGCGACATTATTCTATTCTCGATAAAAATTCACAAAACCGAAAATTCTTAACCTTTAGTACCAGTCCTTTATTACATACTGTAGGTCATCCGTGGCACGGATTAATTTTCATCATTTTTACAAGTAGGTGTACAAAAATTATTAAGTGATTCTTACATATACTTTAACATCTATAAAAAAAGTATTTATAAAGTTGTGTATTAAAAAAAGAAAAGAATATATAAGGAAGAGATTTATATTCTTAGCCAGATGTTTCTAGTATTTAAAAAAAAACATGCGCGAATAAAAGATTGACTCAATCATATGTATCAAGAGTTAATAAAAGATAATAATATCGTTTTCTCTATAAATAAATCCAGGAAAAACTGAGTTTCGTATTAAGTTTTCCTCAAGTCTATTTTGTGCTGACCGAAAAGCGAAAATCTAAGTTTAAAAATTCGTTGCATGCAACACGCGAAGAGAGAATTTTTATCGTGTACCACCCAGGGCGAACGAAAATATTCGCAAATCTAGGTCATCGTTCTATGGTGGTTCTAAATTTGGGCCGTACGATCACCGTCGTATAGAAGCTTGCGGTCTGTCGCGATCAGTGACACTCGATGTGCAGCAGCCTAACGAGTACGAATGGCCCGTCATTGTGTGGAACGTATATCACGAAATTCAATTAGTCTAACGTCAAAAAACAGCCAATCAAACGGAGGCCACAGAGATATTTATGCGTCATTTTCATTAACGAGACGGTTGTCCAATTTTAAGAGCCAAGGAAATAAAAGAAATTAATGACACAGAAATAAAAATAAAGTTACAGAAATAAAAATACAAATAGATATATTGAGCAATATATTTATCTATTTAGAGATGTATAGAAGTAATAAAATTAATATATGATTTGAAACTGAATCTCCACTCTTTTTATAAAATTATTATTATTTAATGTATTACTTCTCTTACTTTTTAATTTATTAATTTAGCTAACAATTTAACTAATAAACTTAATAAACAATTGACAATATAATGTGAATTGCTTACGTATAAAATTACGAATACATACAAATCTTGCTTTCTCAAAATTGGTACAATGATAATCAATGTCATGCATTTTCCTACAAAAATTTTGCGCAAGAAAACATCGTACGATGACACTCCTGTCACACCTCATTAATCCCGACCACTTCCATCTCGTCATCTTCATCATCCCTTGCTTTCGGTATCATTAACTAACGACCATTCGCGGAACGTCCTAATGGTGAGTAAATCCTCGTTTGCGAGAACCAGCTCGCCTAGTCGGTCGATCGATCATTCCAATCGCAAGGAGGTATTAGGACAGCGTCGGTTTCAACGATAGTTCTCGGTTGGAAAACCTCGTAGGAGTTTCTCCCGATGCGTACATTGAAAATGGCACGCGGCTGCATCCGGTGTAACAGAGACATTTGAGTGGGAGGCAGATCGTTACTACACGTGATATGTTTTGATGCTGCACTGATAGAAAAAAGTGTTTATGACTATAACTACATGGTAACACAATTATGATTAGGAACTCCATTTTTATGATTATTACTGCTATAATAATAATCATATATGTAGTTCTCAAATATGAAAAAGTTATACTATAAATTATGATGATTTTAAACAATATAATGTAAAAATCAAAATACAAATGATAAATGAAATAAACATTTTTATTCAGTAAATGCAATCGCAATTATAATGAATATAACCATTTTCTTACATACACTTATTATTTATATAATAATAATAACTAAAAAATAAGAAAAATTAAAAAATTTTCAAGTAATGTGTGTGACTATTATTAATAACACAATTGATTTGTATAGTTAAAATAACTATAATTGTATAGTTATCCTAAAAAAATGAATATAAATTATTTAAATTATAGTAATTGCAGTCATTTTTTCTCTGTGTGAAAAATTTCACGATTAAAAAAATAATTTCACAGGTTGTGTTTAGCTTCTTCTCTAAAATTTAATAGAGTTTAAAAGAATTAGAAATTGTTTGAATGATTGACTAAACTCTGATTTGAATGCTCCTACGTTGCGTACACACGACTTCGTTGTCACGCCAGGGCTTCGCGCACAACGACGCCGCGCTGTCTGGCCGTCAGCCGTTTCTCCTGACGCTTCTCTCTCGACTCTCTCGCAAGAGAGAAATCATCTCGTGGCATCCCGCTCTTGTCCCTTCGCCCGAGGCAGTGCGTGACACTTGTTTAATGCGCGTGACGTGTCCACATATGTGCAGGTAAACGTTTCCGAAGAAAAACATAAAAACGGGGAAAACAGGCTGCGGTTTTTCTGTCATTATTTATTACCATGGAAATGTCGCTTATTAGACGCTCACTGGAATAGATCCGGAGAATGGTACGCAAAACGTGGTATGAAGAAAATCACGATGTACATGCTGCATTTCAACGTGAAAGTAATCTTACTGTGCGTGCAAAACTCAGAATTAAAATAAAATCACAAAAAAAGACTCGGACTTTAAAATAGATAGCTAATTATATTATCATTAAGCGTGAGTTTAGCCTGAATTAAAAATCGCCAAGCTTGCAAGATTTTATTCTTGCGTGAACGAGAGAGCTTGACGTTAATCAATGTCTCTTTGGATCTTCATGTGTTCACAGACTGATTTCAATTTCTGTCTTCGTGTTGCAAATCGCAGGTAACCTGCAGCAGCGAGTCCGACTTAAGTCAAAATTTTGATGCAATGGACATCGGACATGGAATCATTGCATTAAGTTGCAGCGCGATGCAACGGTTCCGTGCGGTCGTTGATTTAAACAACCGCGAACGGTATCACGGTCTTCATCACGGTGTGACTTACTCTAATTGGCTTCTGAACGGTCCGATGGAAATTTATGGTAATATGTCGGCTCTCGGCCGCGAGCGCTAACTGCTCGCGGTTGCTCGCGCAGAGCAGCTGCGATAACCGCATCATCTGTAAATAAAGCATTGCGATTTGACGGCGGCCACCACCCATCGTCGCGAATAGATGCGTGCGGTTAAATACTAGAAAAGATTCTTCTAATACGCCTGGAAAGTAGTGCTATTAGAATCACTCCGTTTTTCATTCCCAACGATAAACTAACAAAGCACTTTATACTACACTGAAAAAAAGATAATAGCTACGAAATGTCGAGTGAAATAATTTTAGTGTTTGGTGAACAAAAAATAATTTTATTTTTATAAATGTTTAATAAGTAATATATACCAAACGGTTGATTAAGTTATTATGTTTTTTTTTATATTTAGAAAAAATTATTTTTGGTTATATTAATCGAGTATAAGATTGGAATTGTTTCACAATATTTGGTAGCTATTATCAGATTCTTTTTTCATCAGTGTAGAGCTGATGTTGGTTTGAAGGCCTCGATTTCGAAAGTTCAAACTTAGAAGCTTTGAAAATTTGAAGTTTTGAAGGTTTAAAACTTCTAAATATATTTTTATATAGTAATATATTTTTATAAAAAATATACAAATATATTTAAAAATATATTTTCACTTTTTTAATATGCACTTTAAAAGTTCGAAGATTCAAATTATTTCGAAGCGCCGAATGACTTTGAAATTGTCAAAAATAATATGGCCTTACTTTATACTGATATTTCTATAATTGTAGAGATTGATTACACTGATACAATTTTAATAGATAATAACACACTTTACTAATTAATAGCATGTTATTACAACGGGCAATAATTTCTAGAAATAACGAAGTACTACGAGTATATATTTAACGTTTCTAAAATTCTCGGAAAGGCTGGATTCCGTTTGGTGCTACACTCCAACATGCAATTAAAAGTTGGGACAATTTTCTCGGTACTCCTCTTCCGGTGAGTGTGAGAACGGTGATTACATCGTGCAAGTGTAGCGGCGCAGCGCGATGGTTATTAAAAACTAGATCCGCGTCGGGCGTGCAAGATCGCGTTCAAATCGTTATAACGGTGCGGCATAGAAATGCGCATATGCACGAGCGTGACAAGAGGACATTTATCCCGCGCTAATGACCGTTTCCTGTCATCCGATTTCTGCGGTATGCCACCTTAGAAACGCGCCTGTCTCTGCTCACGCTCGGCTTGATCGCTCGATAAGGAGCTCCTCGGGTCAGGGAGCTCTCGTGTTGCGGACCGACATCCCGCTCGGATAATCATCGCTGTCCTCATCGTCATCCGAGGATGTGTACTTTCTACATAGAGACCGCGTTCGCAGAAGAAATGACACGCTTTCGGTGCGAGTTCCGACGAATTGGACGCGCTAATTATCGAGCGTGGGTACTTTCCTCTCATGCGGCACGTAGTATAATTACGGTAAGCCGAGTTGCAACTGGATTAATTTGCGCGAGAGACAAGGATGTGAAGCTTGTTAACATCTTGGTTGAAAGGAAACCGTACGTTGCTCTGATGGAAAATTTATATTAAACGGAATATATGTATCAGGCTTCTCTTATAATACAATTTTTTTAATATAATTTTTATAATATAATCGCTAATACGAAATAATAAATATGTGAAAAGAATAAAGTATGATTCTTCCAAATGTTGTTTATTTGTATTTATATTTAATGTCACAAGTTTCCCACGCTTCTGTTTATGTAGATGTACTTAGACTGCAGATTAAAAGTATATCCGCTTGCAATAAAAATATCACTCGTAATCTAAATTATGAAAAATTAAAAATTCTAGGAACCTTTATAAAATATTATAAATCTCGAAGAGATAAAAAATAATAAAATCCTTTTTGAGTATGTGATATCTTGGAAAGATAACATCTACTCTGAGTATTTTTACGATATATAAATATTATTAAAAAAAAATACTTAAGAGAGTCATAAAGAATTAATAAAAATAACTTTTATACAAAGATTGTTGTTAAGTAAAACTCGATTGTAGATTAATTATTGCAATATAAAGCAGTAGAGTAAGAGGAAGTGCAATAAACTCAACACAAATACCGTACATGAATTTCTGCTTAATGAGACATATTATACACTTTAAGCTGCACAGGAACACTGCGTTTTTCCGAATAAATACATAAAATTTACAGTACACCGACCGTCGTATGGGAAAAAGCGCCGCTCGTCGATACGGGTATCGGAGGTAGAAACGGGGCAAGTCGCGTTCGTTCGCGCGAATTTATGGCAACCGGTTTGCGCGATCGACGGAGGAATGTCGGCTGTCGTTTGCGCTTGTCAACTCGCGCGAGAGAAAGAGACGCATCGTTGTCTTCGCTTCGTTCCCTGTCGCGCCTTTCCGACAATTCGCGGTACTTTTCAAAGAGGCTAGAGAGAGGTGCCTCGGAAAAACCACGGATAATGATCGATATTCCTTTGAATGCCAAAGGGAAATACGGTATCTTTGAGTGTCCATGAATCAGCAATCTTTATTTAGTTGGACAATTTAAGTTGTTCATCGTTAACCGTTCACCTGTGATTCTCTCATTCATGTTCAGGTATGCAAGTATTATTATCTCTAGAGAACGACGTCGATTGTGTAATGTGAGATTCGGAAGATCGGAATTTATTCAGCCACGTCAAGAATATTGAGATGCTTTAATCCAGGAATATACAGCCGAGGAGGTAATCTAGCTGAAATATTGTCCCACAGATTACATGATTTCATATGATTTCATTTAATATTATACAATGACTTCTCGTGATTACATATGTAATTATCGGATTATACATAGAGATTTCATATGAATTTTATAATGATTTCGAGGACTCTGTCCCACGATTACATTAAGTGGTTATCCTCTCGTATATAGCTGCTGATACAAGACATGAACAATATTATTAATTTTTCCTTTCGCCTTTACGATTTCTAGTTATGATTTCAGAATGAAATTATAAAATTGAAATTACGAGAGCTTTTATTTTGGAGAAACGTGAGGAATCTAAGCGGAATTATTTCAATTAATTATTTTAGTAAAACGATACTGTATATAGGTCGAATATATTTTATAGCCACTGTCAACCCTCTGTTAGGGCAAAAATTCCCAAGCATTATTATCACCATGCCTTGCCAATGGCGTGACTGTGATATGCAGGTGCGACGTGGAATCGTGCCGCGCAGTCTGCCAGCGCGGCGTTCTCCGCGGTTGCGTGTACCGAACCTGTTTCCAGGTTTTACGCACCGGCGAAGCCGACGCCGCGCCGGCGACCCGGGTGCGTACATGTAATTACGCCTACCACTACTCTTTCCAGCGTCGCGTAAGAAAAAGAGGAAACGGAAAAGGGGCGACCATATGTAAAAGGAGAAGGTAGATCAGTAGATAGAGAAGGCGGGACGCGCGCGATGGAAAGGAAGAAAAGGAAGAAGACGCAGAGGAAATGCAGACTTAAGGTGGATAAAAGAAGACCAGGTGTGAAATGAGAGAATCATATACAGGCGAAAAAATTGATAAAAGAAAATCCGAGGAGAAGATTATACATGAAGAAAAATCTACTGATGTGAAGGGGATAAAGTGAAGCAGAGAAGAATAGGAAGAAACTGAAACAGCGAAGCGTGAAGAAAGAGCAGCATAAAAAGGTGGAAAGGCAGTTGGATAGAGTATCTTTTATAACAACCTTCCTGTCCGGTAATTAACTGTTTGCCAATTAATGAGTCGACCGTGAAATCCTTCTACTCGGATTTTGCCTCCCTCTTTTCATCCGGAATTATTCTCTCTTGCGCAAGCACATGCATGTAATCATGTAAGCACGTGTGTCCGTATCACGGTAAAAGGCTGCATAAAGCTGGCTACCGCACCGGCAAATAATTACTCTCAGTTCGCTTGTTGTACCTACTCCTGTATTCGCGACGATAGGACATCGATGATACTTCTACATGTCTCACCTCCTCCTTCCCTTCCTGTCCAGCATTAGCGTGTGCTCGTTTAACGTGATAGCAATTTTCGTGCTCCCCGTAAACGCGAGTTAACAAGCCGGCGATCAATTTAATTTGTCGCGCTTTCTAAAAGTTTAGAAGTTTTGCTCATATCTACTGTGTGTATTAATAACTAAAAGATAATGATGCACGATATTAGAATTTGATTAAATGAAGGATGTACATTAAACCGATAGTATTAAATATGTCCTTATTAAATAAATTGTTGTACCACATGATATTAAATGTATTTTAGGAAGAGAATTTTTCTTCGTAATAATGCATTATATCTTGCCTATTTAAGCTTATATGATATATAACTATCTTAAATTTAATTACAATAACATAATTGCAGTATAAAAAATAATATCGATTAAATGTGATTAATTAGGAAATTATAATACTGTTACAAAAAATGTCAGGTCACTGTCGAATCTTTTTAACGCAATACTTTTACGATAAATACGGACAGCTAAATGCACTTCCTCTAAATGGCTCAATTTATTGCCTTCGTCAGTACGGACAGCGTGGCTCCAAACCGCTCCGGAGAAGCAGCAATTTTCAAGAACCAGATCGAAGTAGGGCACGAAAACGTGGTTGATCGAGCACGATAATATGACCGTTGTTAAACCGACCCAATTGCCGCAAATTGCCACTGTCGTTGATTCGACAAACACAGGGATCGAGAGACGCGCGAGAGATCTCATTTTCGGTGGTCACAGGCACGGAGAGTGAAAGCTTTTATTAATAACAATTATAGGGAGGATCTCGAACGAAAACGATCTCTGGCAAAAGAGGAAAAGGGACCCAATCGTCCGACAGCGAAAGTCTCGGATGTCTCTACTCTTTTACACAGATATACACTGCTACGTCGCTTTACCAAATTAAGTTACGCGCGATGCTCGCGTATAAATTATTCCTATAAAACGCATCAGTCATTCCTGTACTTTCTCTTATCTGCGTGTACGTTTGCGTTACGCGCGAGAAGATTCGGCTTCAAAGAAATTCTTTAATCTTGTGAAATTGATGTAGGCATAATCTAGTATCGTTTGAAAATTCAAAGTCACGCTACTTATACGGTAGGATTTTGAAATTAACGTGTAGCAAAGGGTCTTTAAGTATGCCGCGAAAATTGTAAAAAAGGTAAAAAGAAGCGAAGGTAAAAAATGATTTAAAAATTGTGAAAATGGTTGAAATTGTATTTACTCTTATAAAATAAAAAATTAAAAAATTACAACTTTACTTTTTATTTCTGAATATCGTGTTAGTAATATCTTAAAGATTTATGCTAAACATTGAAGCGTTTAATGATGTACTTTACTTAAAATTGATTCGTTATTTAATATAATGTCGTGAATTGAAAAAGGCTGAAAAATGTACTACGATTTTTAAAAATTATTAATCCTTCTCTCTGAGATTTTATGCTGAAGCTTTCCTATTGATTTCATTCAAACTCTAGATTTTTAATAAAAAAGAACGAGAATATTTCGATGTGAAACGGGAGACTCATATGTTGGTCCATCGGAATAAAGGGAAAATGCAAAAATTGAACGGATCTATTCATGCAATCGAGAACGCTGTTGTGATGATTTTGCTGGATTACGTTATTGTGAAGCGAGAACCTCGTCACAACTCGTTCATTCAGTCACGGACAATGTTACGTGTCACTTCCTCATATCAATCAATCGCACGTTTCGCAAAGCACGTTCCTTCTTGTCTCGCAGAATCGTTTCACGAGAACGTCAACGCCGGAGGGTCCGCGCGACTCCGCCTTTTGCTTTCGTAAGGCCATCGATTCGGTAGGAGATCATTACACTTCACGTGTGCATGTCTCATCAACGACCAGCTTTCACCCGGTAAATGCATACGTCGGTCAGTGCTTTCCATTCGGAGTGCAAGGTCGACGTCAGCCAAAATTCCTTTTACAGCACCTTCTGGCTGAACAGTTTAATTTTCGATGTTGTTGAGATAAAGAAGAAAAATATGAGGAAGTATTCATCTTTATCTCGTAACATTAAATGAATTTCACATGTTAAACCTGCTGTTTTATACACACACATACGATTGCAAATTATATGGGCTAAAGGAATATTCTCAAAATCCTTCTCTTATAATTTTCTGAAAGAAATAAAAAAAATATCTTTCGATGTTGGACTTTAAAGGTGTATGCGATTTTTTTTATTAATAATTCTAGTTAATAAATTTAAATCTGTAAAAAATAAATAAAATACAATCCAACTTTTATAATATATACGAACTCGTTGTTAAAGCTTTTACAAATACGTAAAAATTTTTTCAGATTTTTTATAGTTTGGAATAATATAAAAATTTGTAATGAAGTTCTCAAAAACTTAGATTGCGAATAAAGAATGAAATTTTATATTGCAATAAAGGGTTGATATTATCTTAATATATTTTAATGTTTTACATTTTTATCTTCTCATATTCATATCGCAAAAAAGACATTACATTATTTGCAGGATTGGCAAACGTTACTTTTTAGTTATTTTGTCGTTATTTTTTATAGTAAACAATTTGATGACGATGTTGCAATTTTTTATGACGGTAACGCTAACTAACTAAACGCTAAGGTTGTATTAAGGTTAGAAAAATCACTTTGAAAAGTAACTTGTCACTATTATGTGTTACACTGAAAAAGTTATAAGTATAACGAATAACGCGTAACGTTACGCGTAACGTTACTCGTTACTAAAAAGTAACGCGTTACAAATTAGGAGTTATTTTTTTCAGTAACGAATGACTTTTTCAATTTATTACAAGTAACAATTGACTTTTCTAACTCTGATGTTAGCATTACCATCATAAAAAATTTACAATGTCATTACCAAATCGTTATTATAACAAGGTAACGATCAACAAAGTGACGGTGTTACTTGCCAACCCTGATTATTTACTATACATCTTCATTATCACCAAATAACTGAGAGATTATTTTGGCTCGACACGTCACACAGTTTTGGCATTTGTAAACTGATCTTACCTAATAGTAAGTAACCTCGCGTTACTGTATAAGTGTAATACTGTCCGTATGACGAAGGTAACAGCAATTTAGTAACCGAGGTCTAAGATAGGCGAATAAAATGACTTGCGCGAGAATCAATGGGCCTTGGGCGTAAACTAGGTCAATGAGATAACAAAATAGTAAAACACAGGCAGAAAATAAACCGCTTTATAAACTTTTTTTCCCCCGCGATGATATCGGCGCGTTACGACACTGTCTGCTCGGTATATTTTGATTAATCTCAATTCAGCGACCATAGATACCCCTTCAACGTTTCATTAATCGCCAGAGAACGTTGAACCGAGAGCATTGATCTAATTAAAATTAGACGCGTCATAATTACTAATGTATTTACTTTTGCAGTTCAACAACTCTGGAACATTACATCTTTTTTAATTTTCTTTGAACTTTAACATTTGGAAATTTGAAATTTCTTGTCAGATTCTCTACTTGAAAGTTTTCATATACATGTATTCATTTTCACATAAAATTTTGGAAGTTTGCCGTCTCGTAGCAAATGAGACTAAACGTAACTTTTATATTACACAGTTCCGATATTTATATTCAATAATTATATTTCTGTTACATGATATTATCACGCAAGAGTTAACATAAAAGATATTTATAATTTTTCGATCAAAATCGTACGCAATGTTTCATTTCAATGAAATGTTTCATCGATCATATTCGACGTGTGCACAAAGTACTCGTAACGGATATTCTTTGCTCAGAAAGGCGACGATCTGACAGTCGTCTAATCGGCTTCGCAATATCTTGCGAGTCACCGTGGCTACAAATTTGGCGAGACTTTCGCGCGTTAGCAGACGCTTCGCGTACGTATATTCATTCATACCGAACGCGTGCGCGTAAACGCGCTTTCTCCCCATCTAAGGACATTTATTTGAAAAATTCTCATGCCAGTTTTTTTCGCGGCTCGTTTCGTGCACGATCGCCAGATAAATTTTCTATTTATTAAACATACAACCGTGCGTAACGATTTCGGCTTCCGGTAAGAGCTTGCCACTTGTCGCAGCTGTTGCTGGCAAGCACGCACGTGTACGGCTGCACGCATATGCGTGAGCCCTTTATGGGCGTGAAAGTCGTCGTTCAATACCGTAGTACTATCTATCGATTATTTCAAAGTTTTTTTTTTAAAATGCCAGTTGCGACAGATCGCAATAATAAAAAATAATCCTTGCTTGGTAGGTTACGTTATGTAGCAGAAAGGAAAGCGCGTTTTTATGTAAAACATTTCAGACATACCTACTGAAAAATACCTTAGAAATAAAATCAACAATTTTAAAGATGAGTTTATTTTTTTTTACTAAAAATAAAATTTTATATTAAATATCGTGCAACAAAAAGAATGCAAATAAAAAAATTCTTTGGAGTTATCGTTGGGCATATCTGGGACAATGTATTATGAATTGACCTCACTGGAGAGCAACTCTTCCGAAAGTCAATATCTTTCTACAGAAAAATATTGGCATACGGACGACCGGATAATAGCCTGCTTTCGGTTCGTCACGCGCGATAGAGCAAACTCCAAGGAGCTTATCGATGGATTGCAACCGCGGCCGATCGATCCATTATTCACTGCTTCTCAAAACCAAGATCGATACGCGATACGATACACAAATCAATGTCGAAACTCAGCGTCTACAAAGACACGATCGATTTGCCATGATATCATCTCTTTTGTGGCGTCGGTACATTTTACACGTGTATAAATCCGAACGATTCTCCTTTCGCGATCGCACGGATCGATCCACGCGATCTCGGTCGACCGAGCCGGATATAATTGATTTAGACTTCGTCGAAATGCTTTTAACTCTGATTTGCGATGCGTGCTCCTTCACCAGAGTTACGGTGAATACTTCCTCGAGAGAGCAGCCCAGTAACACTCCCACTCGGTAATTCGCACAGATTGATCTTTATGATCACCGGCCGACTCGTAGATTCGCTGCGCTTATTTCGGATCAGCTGTATTTAATCCACGTGGTACGCGATGGTGAAGTCGGAATGACATGATTGTGGGTCATCGCACTCCGACCGCTCGTATAATACGGCTGATTATCTCAGCGACGTGCGAAGTAAAATTCGTAGAAATACAAGGAGATGCAAGAACACATTTTTGAGTTATGATTTGCCCGAGTTTTTTTTATCTAAAAACATTTAATTAATGAAAAGTAAAATCGAGTTGTCTTTAAGTAACAATAATGACATTTCGTAATAATAAAAAGATGACAAATATTTTCGCAAAAAAATAAAATGACAAATTTCACAAGTTTCAAATTACTACGTGTATTGCTATTCATGGCTAGACGTCCTTACGATACATTCAATTGCGATACTCCAGCGCGCGCTTTCCAAAGTAATTAACTACGAGTTTATCCCCGTCACGTGACAATCGTTAATTGTTATTCCATTCGTTTATCCACTGTTCCACGGATAGTCGTAGGAATAGCACGGATGCTTTCGTCCAGCGCATAGCAATGACCATATGTGCGAACGTGTCATAAAAGCCATAATAATGTGTGGCTCAAATATCGATGTATTGTTATCATACATCATAGATTACCAAGTAAGAATATCAATGAGATAGGGTTAAGTTGGTCTGTAAGCGTATATGTAAACTGATATATTTTATCTGTTTCCTAATGTAAACTCTTTAAAATCTAGCAACTATGAACAATTATTGTGCTCTTTCTCTCTATTTATTATTTGCATCTATTTTAATATATTAACTTGGGCTGTTTTCCTTTGAAGCAACACAGTTGACACAAGTAACGTTCTAGCCTTCTTGGCTAAAATCAGTAAAGATAAATAGAAACAGAACGACGTTTTTGTGTTTCCCAAAAGAAAAGCAGTCAAAGAGTTAATATATAAATAGATGTAAATAATAAATAGCATTGAGTGATTCAGACGCGATAGACAATAATTGCTATATTTGTTAGAGTTAAAGTTTGAGTCAGGAAGTAGATAAAATATGTTGGTGACTGTAATATATAAAATAATATATAAAACAACGATAAACATTAATAATATAAAAATTCACGTACGACGTCACTAAAAAAAAACTTTTGTAAGCCATGATATTCGAATCGTTCCACTGTGACCATGGAATTCTAAGAAATATTTAAATAGCTATCCTTGTCTCCTCCAACTGACCTCCAGCCTAATCTGACATTTCCGCCTTGAGATCGCCTCTATCTAGATCTCATCGTCTATTGGGAAATTCTCAAGAGAGCGCTCGAAAGATACGATGAGAATTTCAAAAGATAGAAATTGCGAAGGAAAGAAAAATAAGTTTACAGAGAAATAGGGCAAAAAATAGCGTAAAAGCAGCGGAAATGAACTAGTTCCTGCAAACCTCTTTAAAACGAAAGTTACGTAAAATGCGAAAGTCGATAGTAATAAAATTGGGCTTAATTTTAATAAGATTAATTGAATTCTCATTGAAATGCTTCGTCGCATCTTTGCGTATCCGCGCGTTTGCATAACACTTCCCGTACGTGCTTCGTAGTTCGTATCGAGTAATTTGACGTGTACTCACGCTTTTGCCGTGACTCGTGCTGTGGTGCGTGTGATGCGTGTCGAGTTTCATATTGGCGCAACGATTAAGGGCGTGCAGACGCCGGAAAAGGCTCTGCAGTGAGTCGGCCTCGAGGAAAGGGTGGTCCTTGGCTACGCCGGAAACGTCAATCGGAAACTGATAGTCTGAAACACAAAAATAGTGGATCGTCATTTTTCGTATCACGCGCTCGATTATCGCACGAAATAGGATAAAATATCGCGCTTACGCGCGTATTTACGTAAACGAAAAAGTACATCGCAGCGATATTTGATATCGTCAAAAATATCCGTATCAGCTGCGTTTGTTTGTTACAACGGCGCATTCAGAATCGTTTGATTATTATTAAATGCGATAAACACAATAGGCTATGAATGGATCAAATCCATATCCACTTAGTTCACAAGCATTAATCTCCTCATGAATCGAAGAGGGCTCATCACATTGATTATACAATTGTTGTGCCGTTCAATCTTCTTCTTGTATTTTTTGCACAAAACATTTGAATTCGAATAAAGAAGTAAAAACGCATATTTCATTTCTGTATAGTCATTATTACAAAAAATTCAAAAAAATGTTTTAGACATTATAGAATCTAAATATAGAATTTAGTGAGAGATGTCATAATAATTTATTATGACATCCCACTAAATTCTATAATGTCTAAACGAACCAAATTCAAGTCCATTTAGTCCAAAGATATTAATCTCCTCGTGAATTCGAAGAAGATCCATCATATGTTGAATGTACCGTTGTCATGCTCAATTCTTCTTATATTTTTTTTGTACAAAAAGGTTGGAATTTAAAATTAAAAAATAGAAACTTGTATTTCATTTCTGTATGGTCATTTTTATGACAGCCTACTAAATTTTATCTAACTATAATTAATTTCTTATATTATCTTGTAAATTTAATTAAACTTCAATCAAATAACGCATTTATGTCGAATACGCTAAATGCGTACAGGTATATACGCTGTGAATGAGCCAAATCCATGTCCATTTAGTCCATGAACATTAATCTCCTCGTGAATTCAAAGATCCATGTTGATTGTATCGCTGTCCATTCTCTCTCTCTTCTTGTATCTTTTTTTACACAAAACGTTTGAATTCGAAATTAAAAAGTAGAAACGCGCGTTTCATTCCTACATAGTCATTATTAAGGTTTGCTATTAAATTTTATAATGTCTGAAACATTTCTCTACAATTAATTTCTCTTACATTGTCTTATAAATTTAATTAAAATTCAATCAAATAACGCATTTGTAATATTAAACAGAAACATTTTTTTGTACTTCTTTTATAACGAGAAAAAAAATAAACAAAATTATATAAAAATTGAAATATAAAAATTTCATATGTATATATATGTATATATATATATATATACGAAAATTTATAAACTCTCTGTAGTTACATGGCTATCCTGTATTGTACATACAAATTATTAAATGTTGTAATATATGGCTTCGAAAAATAAACGCTATAAATGCTATTATATTAACACGAACAGCTGTTGAAACCTTACAATAAATATTAAATAATTTTTGTTCCCAATAAAAGTTGCGAACAAAAAAAGGTTATTTCAGGTTTTTTATCAAGTTATATAATCTATTTTACATGTAATAAAATTGTCACAATAATAAACTTTTGTAAATAAAATATCGATGTTATTTTTTTTTTGCAGGAGTAATGATAATAAAAAAAGATTCACTTTTATTGTTAGCAAAAATTAAAATCGTGATTTTCTCTATGCTACATCTCTAGAATTTCTTCGTAAATGTGTCACTGTGATCTTTCGTAAAAGTTCGGAAGATTCCTGTCACGACTTGCGCAACGTTGGCCTAGATCTTCTGAACGAGATCTTGGATCTATGATCTTTAACCGGGATCCCAGAATCGATTCGACCCTTAAAGTAGAACGGTTCTTTAATAAGCAAACGTTTTCGTGGTACCGAAATTTTTTTGTGAAAGAGTATTATATTGAAAATATTATTCTATCTTATTTATCTGTTCGCACAAAATATCAAAGAAAGAAGACATAGCCATAATGTTCCATTAAGGAAATTAAAGTTTCTCGTAAACAAGCTTGGTAATTAAAACAAATTCCGTCTACTGTAGGAATTATAAGCGCGCGTATTTCAGCCACGTTTATTTTCACTTATTAAAGCGTAAAGATGATTAATGACTTCGGGCAGTTCCTAATGTTACTTGATAGGGGATAAATTAACCGGTTATCTACCGACTTATTCGCTCTTTCTTCGAAACGCTTAAACGCGCATTCGTATTTTCCAATCGTTAACATTTCTTCACGCAGTGCAGCTAGAAGTTTTTGCAGTATTCGAATACGTACTTCGAATACGATAAACGTGTCGTCTAAACTGCCGTACTATAAACTGCCGCAGCAATTTTCATCTCAGGTTCACATTATCATTCACTACACACGTGATTTGACATATACCGAATGCAAAACAGGCAAAAATTCTCACTAGGAAATTTATTGAGCTTTTTGAAGTTATATAAAAGTGTATAAAATATATCTTGAGACTGATGATATGATTGGCAAGCAGTCCCGCATCCCAATAAAGAGTGTCAACAGATGAGAATATAGAATGATGCTTGTGTCAATGTTATTCGATGAAGAATGACTTGATTCATTGCACATGTGCATATCTTTATATTTATATCTTTCGCCAGCTACGCATCACAAGTGGATAATACTTTCTAGCTACCAGACCGTTCGTTAAGGATTTTATGATGCTATCGATAGATTCAAGTTAATGATCGGCGCTCGCTTCCTGGATATACTAGTTACGAACTAATCATGTTTTACTGGGAAACTCACAGACCATGTATACGTTGCTCGTCTGACGAATCAATTAACATGTGAACTTTCACTCGTCAGCATCACGATAATGACTAGCGGCAAATACCGATCTGTTTGTTTGCCGCTGTAAAAAATGTTGTTATTGATGTATGTTAGCCTTCTAATAACAAGGTGGGTTTTCAGACCTTATTCAGAGACGCGGGATCTGAATCCGGTCTTTTTCATCTAATCAAACATAGGTAAAAACAAAAGTAAATAATAACACATAATCTTGTTTATTTATAACTGAGTAACATAAAACTTCTTTATCTATTTATTTTTATTTATAGATGAAAAACTATAAAACTTTAATTGACTTCAAATAATCTTTTCATCTAATACCTAATGATAAAATATATATAATAAAACTTTTTCTTGTTTATTTACAGATAAAAACATATTAATAATTGACTTCAAATAATTGCAATAAGACAACAAATTCTTTGACCGACGAAGCCGTAAGTCACACCCTGACCTTGCCATTAAGGGATTGAGTAAATCTTGCATATACTCGTCTGCCTTGTGGGAGATATTTTATTTTCTCTTTTTTATATCGTCCTTTCCCATTCTCATTTTTCACACACATCTTCTTTACCAAGGTCAAAAAAAGGATCAATTTTATAATGGCAACTCGTTGTCGTTCGCAAGACACAAAAATTCACTCGGCAAGCGACTTGATAAATTTATCTGGTGGTGTATCGGGCCAAGAATGGCGATGTGATCGATCGGATCACATCCTTAATTTATTACGCCGATCGTCAGACACGACACCCACATTCGGTCGCGTCGCTGGAATTCCACGAAGGATCGGTTGAGAAGATCCTCCGTGGACACGACCCGCGGTAATATCCTTGCGAGATCGCGTGTGTGCGCGTGTGTGGCCGCGTGTGTACACGTGAGTCGCGTGATTCCCGTACGTGTTCGATGGGCGGTATCAGTATCGGTATTTATATCGTGCCTTGCGCCGACCGACTCGGGTTCAACTGGGTCAATTAGCTACTATTCATAGTGCGCTTCGATCGCGAGAACTCGTCTGAGTTATGATCAATCGTGCACTTTGTACGTGGTACGTATATACGTACGTTTGTGTCTAAACACACACGCTCGTGCACGCGTAAGTTTGCACGCACATGTGCGTGCGTAAACTCTCGCGTTCGCCAGACCTGCCGACGTATTAGAGCTGTCAGTTTAGAGCTGATAGTTTCAAAGCTTTTACGATCGCGTATTCGATATATTCGAATATATGATCGAAAAGAAGTAATCTCTTTTAACCATAGATATTTACAAATTTTTTACAGTGATTTTTTGGTAGTTTAATAAAACTTTTCAAAAATTTAAAAATACAGTTAATAAAGCCTTCTTTATTCTTGTCTCTCATATTAGAAATAATAAAATAAGTAATAATTCTATATTATTTTATTGTAATTATTTTATATATTGTGTATAATCTAATTTTTTTATTATTTAACAAATTAAGTCTGTTTCTAAATCACTCATCTTGGTTGTTTCGCGTAAAATTCACGAGAATTGCAAATTTATTTTCTGTATTAAAGATACGTATCTTTAATTTAAACGTATGTTTAAAAATAATTGCACAATCGCCGCAGTGAAGGGAACATGTTTATATGATAGTTTAAGAGAATAAACCTTGTCGTTTACCAAGCTGTATCATTTCTTCTTCCCGCTTTTGGCATCTGGGTCGCCTGTGGCGGTTACGTCGCTCGGAATCCGTTTGTAGGCTGCGGCAGTGAACCGAGCCGCGCAGCCCGTACGCACAAATTAAATTAAAGTTTTATAAAGCCACTTGTCTCCCACGCGCATTGCAAAAAGTGAAAGTCCCATACCGTCTCGTAAGTCCCTCTCACGCCTAGTATCCTAATTGCTCACGCCAGTGTTATGTAATTATATTATCGATACCACTGCGGCTGTTAGTATTAGGTAATTGAAGTGAATGTGTTGATATAATACGATAAATATCGATCGATCGTCCTTAACCCTTAATAAACGTGCCAGCACAAATACTTATAGTCACGCAATACGCCGCGCCGCCTTTCCTTATCTGATTTTTTTATTAAAGAAATTTCAAATAAGGTATGTGCCGAAGCTACAAGTTTTAAGTTTTCAAGTTGTATTAAAAAATATTACAATAAAAAAATTACATTTTGATATTAAAAATAATTTAAAAAATGATTTTACGACATTAAATGTGTTGTGATATTTTTCTAATATTATAGTACGTATCTAATTACATTAAAAGAAAAAAATTGTTATGATCAGGCCAGCATCAATGAACCTAGTGGTTTGGATAGTAACCGTTGTTCGCCAGATGCTTTCGTATATATGAGGGGCATCAGCTGTTCACGTCGAGAATTCTTCGAGGGCGTAAATGCAACTTTGCAGTTGGGACGGCCCGTTGGCCGGTTTCGTGCCATTCCTCTTCCCGTTTTTGGCATGTGGGTCGCTGCATCGCGCGTCGCAATGTCTCCTGTCCGGCTGCATTGCGCCGTGACATGTTTATGGGAGCCTCGACTCGAGCAACGGTCAGCTCTACTGACTCACCGTGCGAAACCTAACATCGTTCGAGATTCACGTTTCTAACGAATCAAATAGGCACACATATGCACACGTACATACACTTATACACATGCGCGACTCTGATCAACAAATCAAATGAGAGGCGCACAAACGTGTTCGCCGGTATTAATTTATCGCGACGATTAAACGGCGGTGTCAGCCTAAGAATTAAGGCTGTATTTCGACCTCTTTAGCGAGGAACTCCGTGCTGAAATCGGTGCGATTCTTGATCGAGCGATACAAAATTTTTTCGACCAATATTCTTTTTCATTTTCGAACACCTAATTAAAGACCTTACGGATTATTGATGAGCTGCGGTTCGGACTTTATTGAGGAAAATTTGTCGGAGAGTTTGGCGAGAGCTAACGACTATCTCTCGTACAACCACGTGTGTCGCGAAGTTATTATTAACGATAGTGAAACAATTGTTAACTTCGAACTCGGAAACATTTAAATCAGGACTCGGAACTGCGTCAAGGCATGTATAAATCGCAAATAAATCATGCACAGATGAATTTTGTTATTATTGCTGCATAGAAGAGAGGTCGAAATTATTAATAAAAAATTTGGTAAGTATAAGTGTACAGCACATATTCGAACTTAATTTTCAATGTTAATTATCTTAGTAATTAATATGAGAAATGTGTTCTTTCCGGCTATGTAATAACTAATGATTTTAAATTATAATAATTTACTTAATACTGTAACATTTTAGAAAAGATCAATTTCAATTCTAAATAAAGCGACTTTTTATTGCGAATACGTATTATATTTTTGTGCAAATATGTATGGAAGCAAATAAAGAATGGGTTAGATAAAAATAATCTGAGGTAGCTGCGCCATGTTATCTGTGCAAACTCAGAAATTCCTGGTGCTATGCGTCAGCGATGAAAGAATGCAACCCTTGACACTGCATCGTATCCGTCGCGTTCACGACATTTGCCCCCGCGAGGGTTGCGGTGACGCCAATGAGACGCGACGATGTCTGTCTCATTATTACGAAACCGATGATAAATCTGTCGCGAGTAAATAATCGAACGCGTGCAGGCGAGCGCAGGAAGAAACGTTTTAAATGCGTGCAATTGCAACGCTGTGGCTCGATCGTAACAAAAATTATTGCGTTTCACGATCGCGATACACGAATATTATGCGATCATATTCGCGAATACGGATTTGTTTACGACTAATCGTTATGTGAAATGACACCAGCTATGCTATTCTTTTGCGAAATTTGATTTCTCCGCCAGCACAGCATTTTTGACACAATGACGTAAATATGTTTATATGTGCACAGCGCAGTGCATGCATTAAACTGCGCATAAACTGCGTCAAGTATCTTTCCGCAAACTGCGATGATATTCACTGTGAGTGCAATAAATTTAGCAGTATTTTCAGTTAAATTGTATTCATAAAAATTCGCTAGAATAATACACGATGTCGAGAATTGTGATTATCAAATAACAAAATCTGTGGATAATTGATTATATTTTGCTTTAATACGGCGGTTTAATTTTATTCCACTGCGAAGTTTATTAAAATAATGATGAATGAGTTATGGAGCGGTACTCTCACGGAATTGCGATGCTGTATCGAAAATTCATCAATTATATCGTAACACTATTATAAGGATCGCATCTATCATTTGCGGAGATATTAGATTTGTAAACGTCATTATGCACGCGCCACAATTGTTATTATGTTACAATGTACATTGTATGTCAAATGCTATTGTAGAATATCACACTGTTTATCGTGAAAACATCGCTCCTACATAATAAAATGTCGTTCTATTAACGCACGTTGTCAAATAACTTCCCACAATCAATCAAATTAAAACATAAAAAATTAAAGTCAGTGATGATGAAATATTTATCTACATAAAGCAAATCGAATTTTCCTCTATTTATTACTAAAATATAATAAAAAGTGTAAAAATATTTCAATATCATATATATATATGTATACATATATATATTTTTTAATCATCATAAATTTAAATAATAAAAAATTAATAATAATATTATCAAATGAGTAAAGAAGATTGAGAGTAGATCTTGGTCCCTAATAATATTTATATATAAATTTTAAATATATCTTTCAATTATATAAATTGTACGCCAATTACTGTCGAATTTTGAAACACAAACTGAAGCTGAAATAATATCACAAATTAAATTGATCGTCAATTAATTTTATCATTGATAATTAATATTTTTAAGTTGTGATTTCAGACGTTCTAGTTTTTGTACCCTCAATTTTTGTAGAAATTATATTTTTATAGATCTGTTCAAATATTCTTTTTATTGAACTATTTTATTTTAAATATTTTATATTTTCTCTTTTTTCTCGCAATTATTTACTTTTGTTTAATTTTCAACTTGAATTCGCGCGATAATTCGTGATTAAGTAATAAGTTCAATCTCATCTCCTTTCCGATAAAATATATTTTCCCACGGTCATGACGATGTCACATTTAAAACTGGATTCGTGTAACAGCATCGAAGTATCCTTCGTGAATTTTGATACGCGTTTACGTAATAGTCGAGGAGGCTCGAATCGCGCGGACGTTATATCAGTATATGGAAGGATCTTCGTCGCAGGATAGCCGATGTCGATACTAAACGAAGGACGAGCATTTTTATTTGCAGCTGGACTATAATTACGCCTACGTACCTCAGCGGTATGACATAAGATTGTCCTTTTAGATACGGGTGACTTCACTCGCAATTATTGCGCCGCGAGCAAACTAATTATCGTGATTTTTGCGTGGCTTGCTGCAGCAGGATGATACGTATCGATGGGCGTTCACTCCTACGTGAAAATACGAGCGCACACGGACTATTTTCCGTGATTTTTCCAATGTAATTTTTTTAATTACATACGTAACGTTCGTGCGACATATTCTCACGATTCATATGTCACATTGTTTTGTATTTCGTTCAGTGTATTCAGAATTATTTTTAATTATTTTTAATTTGTTTTTAATTAGTTTTAATGTTATTTTTAATCAGTTTTAATTTTTAATATAGTTGACATCGTTTTTAATTATCTTGAAATTGAGAATTATTAATAAATTATTATTATAATAACTATGGTATATTAGTCTATATCCACACGTTTTAATTCTACAATAAGTATCTTGATGTCAGATGATTTAACACTAATTGTAAGTGTATATATTAATAATTACGAACTGTTATGTACAACGACACATATGCAATTTTGGAAACTTAAACAAGTACCAGTAAAAAAAAAATAATATAGTTTTCTAATGAAGTTTAAATATATCAGCAATAATTAAATATGAAAAAGCAAGATACAAATATACAAATCCTGAATGACATCAAAAAGGAAATCTATAATTTGCATAGTAAAGTCGTTATAACGCCGACGAACATATTCACGTTTGCACGAGTAGTTAACGGGACTTAATAGAACATTTCATTTCGTCAAGAGGGCTCGCTTGCGAAATTCATGGATTTTATCGTTTAAGCTGGAATTATTGCAAAATTTTCAATTCTCGGCCTGGCGCGGTGATCCCGGCCTGGAATGTTGCGACATTATTGCCCGATGGAGCGTGTAGCGCTCGACGCGGGAACAAAATGTCGAGCACACACCGAGAGCCGAGAGATAAGATAAAAGCTATAAACCGTGCTCGTAGACGAAATAAATTACAAAAGGCGTAAATCAGACAATTGTAAGACCGATTGTCGATTAACGCGCCGACGTCCTGTTTACCTTTCATGTCTCCGCTGAGGCACCGTCGGCACATCCGTGACCGCACCGCGCGGGCGACGAACTTCTCCTCTCCACGGAAACGGCGAAATGTCTCTCCTCGCTCTGTCACACGAACGTGTGGAATCCGACGCGACTCATGGCTACCAGCCAACTCCTAATCTCTCACCCACATAGTCATGATAGCACGATCGATCGACCGCACCGCCGACTACTAGGCGCGCCTTACACGAGATCTACGCCCAGATCCAGAGATCGATCTTAATCGCCTCGCTACCGAGGAGTCTCTCTCCGCCGTGAAAATCCTACAGTTTGCAGGTGATCCGCAAATCGCATAGAGCGCACGCAATTTCACGGAGAATCAAACTGTTGACGCGTCGGGGTAATAAAGCGGAATGTTATTGATTCTCGGTGATCGAATGTAATCAAACTGACAGATCACACGTATCAATATTTTTGCGTCACGTCAAACTTTATCGATCGCTACTCCAGCTGGCGGTCTTCGGTCATCGACACCCGTCATGCCCGCGATAGGAATAAGAGCATCGATACACATGTATATGTGTTTACTTCAATTTTGTATCGGCCCATTCGAATTATATCTAGTCAATCGTCATCAAACAGCTATCCAAAAATGATCCAGTCGCACTTGTCACTTATAATAAATCATCCCTTCGAATTGTCAGACTCTCGCACGCTTTTCCATAATTTGTCCATCACCGTCGCGTTTCCACATTCAAAGTTCTTTTCAGTCACTGCAAATGATTAGTGCTCCCGACGATGCTACTGCACTTGCGGGCATCGATCGGATCACTGGCCTTCCACCTCGACGCGGCACCGAGATGTTTATTTTGAAAAGTCTCGTCCTGTTCGCACCCTGGGTCACGAGTGGAAGCGCGTGCAATTTGAAGACGTGCAACTTGGCGCGCGTGAGACGCACGCAACTCGAAGTGCCATGCGATTCGGAGCAATGAGCGATGAATGACGAGCGCTTCTTACGCGAGCAATTGTAATTCCGAGCGAACGTAGTGACTCTTCCGCCGGTCGGCTCTCCACTAGCGGTCGTCGGCGCGTAGCAGCGATATAGAAGAGAGGCTCGGCACACGAAGAACGACTCTACCAAACGTGCGACTGAGAGAGGGAAGAGGCCGATGGAGAAGCAAAGGAAGAGGTGGTGTGAGAGAGAGAGAGAGAGAGAGAGAGAGAGAGAGAGAGAGGGAGGGAGAGAGAGGGAGAAAGAAAGAAGTCGTACCCGAGGGGCAGCTGGTCTCAGAAGAGGGGAAGAGTCGAACATACAAATGCACGAAGAAGCGTGTGCACGGTGAGAGGCACCAGTGTTCGTTTACGAGAAGGGGAACGAGAGGAACGGGAACGGGGAGAGATGCAACCGATGCATTTCACGGGTGCATGCCCTGCACTCGACTTCGCTCCGCGCGACCGAGTAGTACGAGAATAAGACGGATACCCCCGGATGTATGATGCAGTGACCGATGTCGAGTTGTCACGATATTGCATCAGATGATGCTTATTGTCACTTATATATTTCCTTTGTAATTTATATTTTAATATGTTTATTCAATATATCTCAACGTTAAAATTTAACACTTCCTTCACTATAAAATTTATACACGGAAAGAAGAAGAATAGTTTTGCTAAAGTACAAATTTAGCTGCATACAGGTTTGAAAATAATTTTGTTAGACCAAAATAATTATATCGAGCGTTCAAGCTAAAATGTCAAAACTCTCGTTATGCTTGAGCGTCCTACATAATTATTTTTATGGGTCAATAAAATTATTTTTAGATAAGTATATTATAGTTAAATTTTTAGATATTTCAATAAAATTTTTTTATATATGTGTATATAGTATTACTAGTAATACTTTCCATATATATATAATATTAATAGTAGATAAAAAAAGTTTTGCTTTTTAAAATAACCATGACCTTTTGCGATAAAAAATATTGAACAAAAAATCTTGCTGATTTGAATGAAAATTGAGGAAATATTTTTGAATACACAATATGAACCCTTAAACATCTCACTACAGGAACAATACTGATGTACGACAAACCCAACCTATAATTTAATTGCTTATAAACTTTCATAAAAATGAACATCTTGTAAAAAATTATTTTCAATTAAAAAACCAGACATTAAGGAATATAACCAGGTATCAAACAAATGTATGTACTTTTATTTTATCAATAAAAGATTATAAACATCGCGCGAAAAAGCATTGAAAAGTCAGATCGGAAAAGCGTTTAAGGGTTAAAAATACTATAATTTGTTAATAAAAGTTTATGAATCTCTCTCAGAATTCAATAAATTTGGAAAGTAATTGACAATAGAATTGTTTAAAAAATGTTTTTTTTTTGCTGCATTGATGCAATAAATATTTTAGTAAATTTATTGCATACATTTTTCTTATATTAAAATAAAAATCTCATAATACGTAACTAGCACTAATAAATTGTAATCTTTGAAAGAGAAGCAAATGACGTATAAATAACGCAACATCTCCGAATACAAAGCAAATGCGGGAAAATCCCCTAACGTCGAAAGCTAAAAGGGGTGACAAGCCTGTATGCGCGTGGCTTACGATCGCCCGAAATACACGTCTAATTTTCGCACCGCAACGCAGCATCTTTCCGTTGCTAACACGAACAAAAAACAAATGTAAAGAAAGCTTCCCGTACCGAGAAAGCTCTCAGAGGCGATCGTTGTTTCTTTAAAGCGATTAGTGGGTCACGCGAGGTTCCGAAAAAAAGTTCTCCACACCATCGCTAGCACGATTTGATGTCTCTCGTAACAGATCCGAAGACGTCACAAGCATAAATTATATTGGATATAGCTAGCAGTGTTCTGCGAATTACAAACTCTTGTGTAACACAGAAAAAAAACTGATGCCAAGAACCATTTCAACAAAATGACGAACAGTTGTCACGAAACATCCGTAATATCCTAAATATCCATCTTGCGGAAAGAATTACAGCTTTTCTCCGCGATTATTGCGCGGGATTTAATTTTCCTTCTAGCGTGTATTATAAATAGTGCTTATTTGAATAATCGCTAGTGATGCCATTGTTCATTGTCACGATAAACTCGGGCGACCTTAATGCGCGTGAAGGCATGCGTCGGCGTCGCACGTAAATTCGCCAACATCACGAGTGAAACGAGGCGACGCCGAACGGCTTAACTCGCGACGGTACAGGTACAAGTAAGATGCATACAGCTTCTCTGATATATTCTGCGTGCTTGTTACGTGGAAACGCATTGCTGATTCAATCGGTGTCCGAGGAAGCGGACGATCGCAGCATTAAAGCGGCGCTGATCGTGTCTGGGCGAATTTCTCGCTCCATCAGCCCGGGAGCGATCAGGAGCCGGCCGCGAAGACAGATACTGCGTGGCAGAAAGTGCAACATTCGCGCATCCCTTCTCATCTACCAAGGGATCCATTCCGAGACTATTTGCAGCCCACCAACGACGACGGAGGCGCCTTTCGTGGAAGCGACGTGGTCGGTGTTTTCGTGCCCGTAGAAACTGTGTCTTCGTGTCATCTGTCCGTTCTACGTTTCCACTCGCGAGAGCACAGAGTTTACATTTCATTTTCTTCTGCGCGAGATATACGCAGGAACGAGCCTGGCGAGAGATGCCAGCGAGAGAGAGAAAGAGAGAGATCTCGGAAGCGCGACTTAGCGAGAATTTCTATTCTATTACTGGAGAACGCCAGGGAATGGACGCGCCGGCGACGCGGATTATTTCCCGTGTCGTGATAGTTTAGTCGAGATTATTTATACAGGCTATGCCTGGCGTAACCAGAACTTGGCGAGTACGTATCCCTTTAAGTTCGTGTACGATCTTGAGTTTGATCTTGCGAATTCAAACTTAATTATAGATGCGTTGGAAAACATTATTATACAAATTTCCTTTTTCTTTCTACGAAGTTTCAATACTCATTGCACTATATAAATTTAAAAAATCTATATTATGTAAGTATTGAAGAAAATATATATAAAAAATCAAAACTTATATCGCTTAAAATAATAATACGGAAAGAAAGATTTTGCTAAAATATTTAAAAATTTAGCTAGATATAGATCTGAAAATAATTTTATGGGCCTTTAAAATAATTATGTAAAAAATTCAAGCATGATGAGCAACGCTATAAAAACATTAAAAAATTTTGATTTTTTAACAAGCTTGCATTTTACATAAATATTTTGATAGTTCAACAAAACCATTCTTTCCGTGTACTAAAAAATAAGATTTGAACTAATAACAGAATTCTATTAAAAAAAATTAAACATTACTGAGTTATTTTAATTGTAAAGTATATAGTTAATTGTAAAGTATACTCGTATGTTCGGGTAGGTATTATGAGAAAATTCGGATGTTATGTGAATGGACGAATAAGTATATTGTACGTGATAAGTATCTGATAATTTCATTTTATGCCAAAGAAATTGCATACACCAAAATCAATGACACGATATTTCTGTATAATTTCTTTAAAAAAATTTCATGTGTTCACATATTATCCATAAGGATGCACATATTATTCTATCCTAGAGGTTAATATGAGCACTGAGTGAATATAATACGACCTCCCACTATTTTAATATTTGTCTTAAAATAATCAATTTCAATATCAAAATATATAAAATACTAATGAACCTATCAAATAGTAAAAACAAGATTTTTTTTAATTCTTCAGTATGCAAGAAATATCAGAATGTTTTCTTAAAATGTTCATAATATCCAATCACCCCCCCCCCAATACATATATGAGGAGCAGATTTTCAAAATGCGTTTTGTCCAAAATTTATAATTTTCAGAAAACGAGAAAGAAGCACACAAGAAAATTACGCATTTTACAGAAAATAACAATATGCCAATCAGTAGGATGTGAAATATTAAACAAAATTGCTAAACAATTGCTAAAAATGTTAAATAAATGCATTTTGTTTGTCTCTAGTTAAAAACATAATGCACTTCGAAATGTCTATGTTTTTTCAGCATATAAATTAACGATGAAAAAATGTCTTTCTGAACATCTCAAAGTAGCTTATAATATGAGTCTTTCAACACTGAACACTATGCCATCTCTAACTAAAAAAATGAAATTTTGGACAAAATGTATTTTGGAATTCTGCTCTTCATATATATGTATACCATTGCATTATAATTTTAAAACGATTGATTCGACTAAAGCAATTTCTTCAGTACAAGTCCTTATGATTTCTCTCATTGTGACGCGTATCTACTACGTATCAGCTACGTTCATCGGTGTTTTGCGTCAGAGGTGGAATCAATTCCGCCTGTATTTCGCTGAGGTTAATCGCCCCGCATATTTAGTTAGCTGTTCAAAGACGCTGCAGCGTTCCTGTCGCGTGGAAAATCTATCCCCGCGAATCCCCTGGCCTCCTACGAAGATCTGAGTAACAAAGACAGAAATTCGTGGAAGCGTTGGCTACTGTGCGCATGCACTTAAGACTTTACTACCGGTCGTTCCTTTGTGATTCTCTCCCTCCTGCCGGTTATATTCATCGATTCCATTAAAACAGTGATTTCGCTCGGCGGGCGCCTCTCATCATCACTGCTAATCTTTGTATTCAAGAGAGGAGACGATGCGGGTTTATCCAGGTGCACGTTACAGCGCGCTAGCCACACTTCCAAGTTGGCTCACCCCCAACAGATGTGTCAAAGACCCCTTTGCTTTCGGCAAAGAGATCTATGTGTGCACCCCGCGGACTATTCCTGGCATGTTGCCAAAACCTTAGATAGCCGATTCGCGGGATTCGCAGATCCATTAGAACTCGGACGTCGATTTGGGATCCTCCGGCGTACATGTCTGTTTAAAATTCTTAGATTAGAGCTAATGTACGAAAAGGAACACTTCGCTTGTAGATCTTGGTATTCGTGCAAATTTATTCTACACGATTTCTCTGAATAAAGCTGCTTTATGCATAGGAGTTAATTACGTTTGTCTCGGAATTAATTACGTTTGTGCGATTCGTTCATCACCGATGCAAGTTATACAAGTAAATGCATTTAATATGAAATATCACATTACGATTATATATATTTGATAACTCTATCTTGTTATGTTCATTCATTTAACAGTCTTACGAAACTGACGGAAATTATTTCGAATATTCTATTATATAATATGTAACACACGATCTTATTTCACATGTCCCACATGCGCTAATCAATTGAATCAGTTAAGAGCTCTGGAATCGGAATTTATTTCGGGAAATATCTGAGTAGGAAATGACATTATCAAAGATATGATCTAAGCAGAAGTACTTACATAATTACGTTATCGGACGCCAGACGGGCTGACAGCCGTCTGTTGAGCGCGAAATCGGCTTCCTCGTCTCGAGAATACACGGTGACATGCTTCAAATAGTCGTCGGGGTACACATCTTCGGCCCGCGACTTCCCGAAATACATAGGTAAATTATATCCTTCCCGGTAGAATCGGGCAGCCTACCAACGCAACGAGCTATCTTACTCCACGACGGTTGCTCTCGTCGTGAACTCGAAGCACCACAGTTCGGTGTATCGAGGGAAGATTCTGCCACGATGATCAGAGCTTTGGTATCCCGCGAATTCCGGGCGTGAAAATACCTGCTCCGATGCGACTTCCTAGCTTCGACCATCTACGGATTTGGCAGCACTCCAGGCTATTGCTCCCAGAAAAACAGGGGGCTGACTTTACGGAGAGTCTCGTCGAACGTTCCATCGCGTCCGCGTGTCAGCTGGAGTCTTAGTGTGTGTCCATAAGACGAGTCGAGACGAGTCAGATGAGTCAGGCGAAATCTTTGATCAGGATGAGTTATTTCTCGGTTTAACCCCCTCCGCTTGAACCTCGCTGACGGAGTGCAAAGCCACTCGCGTTGTAATCCAGTCTAATTGCTAAAATTGCAGTCTCTCGTGGATGGCAGCAAATTATTCAGTTTTACTTCTGGGGTTAATATTCTGCATTTGTATCTCGCGGAATGTGACTGTCTATGATTCCGAGTATTATTTGTTTTCTACGAAAATTGCGTACAATGCTATCTCGGGCTAAGCTAAATGCAGAAATACTGATGCGGGCCAATGTCCGCGGAATTGGATTTACACTACTGTTAAATTCATAACGTCAAATTATACCATACAATTTGAATTATTTTTAACCGTATCTATAGGTTGCCACTGCTCCTAATATGTTGTTAATTTGATTAAAACAAAGGAGTTTATATAATTTAATTCAAATTTAGTTTATTATTTGCTAAGCGCATACGTTAATATATTATTTTGAAATACAAAAGTGGATTGATTTACATTTTGACAGATAGAAGTTGAAAAAAGAAAATGTTATTTAACTCAAGAGATTGGATTGGGTTACCATTGCTCCTTTGATATTTAACAGTGTAAGCACGAATGAAATTATAACATAAGCGAGTAGAAATTCGCATTAATGCAACGATTTACTACATACATTCTACAATTATACAAAATCATAATAATCCTTCTAGAAATACAATTAGAAAATTGAAAGCATCTTTCTCGGTATTTATGGACGAGCAAACGAATGTACAAGCAGAAAGTCTTCGTACATTTTAGAATTAATGACAGAAGCGGCAACGCGACACGGCGAGGAACACCAGATAATCTTCCCACACTCTTAATACTCTTTTGTCCGCAGGGGTCTTCGCACGGGCGAAGGTTTCGCGAAGGGTGGTTTACATTAATCCGGTTTGCACAGTAATTCGTTACGACGCGACGAATATAGAGGTGTGGCTGGTCGCGCGCGCCGCGGCGTCTCCCAAGTCTCGTATAGAGCCGTCCTTCTCAGTATATTTAAGCGCCGTGAGCTTTTTCATTTTTCAACCGGTGCTCAATGTCACCGCTCGAAATAACCCCTCGTTGCACGTACTTGGTGAACGTGTAATATGCGTGCGTCGCGTTTGCGTGAGTGGTAGCCCAGCCCTATGATGCATTTATTAACTTTCATTGAGTCTAAAAATAGTGCATGATAATATATTTTAAGTAACAACGATATTTAATGTTGTAATAATATCATATAATTATGTGTTGTATTGTTATTTTATATGTAATCTAATCTTATGATTAGATTGTTTTTATGTTATAATTTGCCGTAGACATTTTTGCATAAAAGTTACGTATTTGGATTAATTAGCTCTTCAACATTTCTCGAAATGTTGAAGAGTTAATTAATTCGTTCACTATAATAAAAAGTAAAGTCGGTATCACGCACGACGTATTTTTTGCATCAAGAAAGATTAAACGGATATCGAATTGAGATATTTAGGTAGAATAGGAATAATAAAACGACCGTAGGAGGTCCTGCATCTTAATCGCACGTGACGTCAGGCAAGACTCGAGCCGAGGCCAAGTATTTTCAAGACCAGAGTTCGTTTCCAAGTATCCTTTAAGTCTCAACGTGTCTAGAGGTGTCACGTGACTCTCAAGAGTTTCAAGGGTGCGTTACTCACTTGCGGTCGCAAAGAACTGGTGCACCGACTGACCGAGCACGTTCGCATTTTTCTCTCGACATTAAAACGACAACGATAATGCGGTCGTCGCGTAAGGGAATAGATTCTCGCTGACGTCAGTTTAATGGATCATTAAATCAGAAGGCAGAGATAAAGAATATAAAATAAAATAAATCAATGAGTGTTGTTCATGAAAGAGACACTGAGAGAAAAAGGTTTCATTTTCTCTGGCAGGAAATTGTATTCTATCAGATTTTTATCTATATATCTCTTTATATAAAAATGTTAGAGCGACGATATAGTCCTCAAGTTTCGCATTTATTGAACTTTTCGATTTCACAATTTAATAAGTTATCCTAGAATTTAATTCTTTCGAGTGATATCGTACAGTTTGTGAAGCAAATGCTTTGTATCGTAACTAAGACTTTAATTCGTCATTGAACGTTCGCGGGTTCTCTCGTTCGTCTCTCTCGTCTGCGAGCGAACGTCGCGACAAGTAGAATTAGCGTTTGTGAGAGACGGCGCGTCTGCAGCGCGAATACCGCGAAATGCAGTCGCATAAATTAGCGAGCGCGTGCAACGGGCGAAAAAGGGATTGGCTGGCACTTAAGTGCCAGCAAAGTATCCCGCTTGGTCGCGTATAAATCGCCGCCCTCGCCCACCGGGGCGAATTTACATTTTCGCCGGCCGTCGAATAATTTATCCCGGGCGAGATTACTTTGTCGCCGGCGCGAGAGCGGCGCGTGCGAGCAAAAAGGAGAACGCGGGGCAGCGCGACGAGGTGAGAGGAGGATTGGGACAGGTTGGGGGCAACCTGAGGAAATTATTCGCGAACGATCAAGCCCGTTCTCGGAGACGGCTTAATCGGCGATGCCCCGCACGTACCGTGGGAAGCAGCGATTAAACTGTACACAACGGCGAATTTCGCTGGCGCTTCGCCGACTAACTTCGTAGGCCGAGCAGCAGGGAATTTATGGAGCTTGAATAAAAGGAAAGTAAGATCCGCCCATGATGGCATGGCAGAATTCGCGTTGCGATGTCTGCAGTACTTTCATACCACATTGACCTTCATGTCATCACTCACCTACTTGTCTCTTATATTAACTCGTTGACCTTTTATCATAGGAAGCCTCATGCTATTGTAAAAACAAGAGAACAACATGCACTGGCATTTTTGCCGAAGTCGGCAAGTTTCATCATCGTTTTTTCGCCTGTTGATTCACATGTCATCGTGGAAGAAGCTCATGGTTTAAAATTATGTTGCGCGGGCGATGACGGGTCGTTATACGGCTGTCGGGCGTATCTGATGCGCAATGCGCATAAATCCGTCCGAGTTTTGCACCCTCTCGAGATGAAACCAGGGACTCCTGATTTATACGGGCGACGGTCGACGACACGCCGAGAATCCGGGCTTTGATGTTTGTCGAAGGAGCGGCCATCGTAAAATAACGCGCTATTTCGCGGAATCGACGGTGGGCAAGGAACGACGGCGTAACCCAGTTACGTCCGAATTAAATCTACCAGGCGTCGCAGTTATGTTACGGCGGTCATATTTCCGGGTGTATTCGACGGCGAGAGGAAGAAGTCGCGGAACATTTATACGTATCTGCCGTACTGTCGGAGATACCGAAGAAACGAGGAGCAGATGCTCGCGCGAGCGATTACCGAAATAGATGTGGATGATATTCGCGCGTTTGATTCCAGAGAATTTGCCCTCGGCGCTCTTCTCTCCACGCTCGAGAATCCGCTCGAGTTGCATAATTCTCGCTTGTACGCTTTGAAGTGCCTGCGGTAGATTAATCGGATGAAATCTAACATGGAACTTCGTTACGAAGTACCGCGGGACTGACGTTGAATACTCACAATCAGTAATCTGAACTCAAGTTTACAATTAGTCTTGAAATTTAGGAGCGAACTCCATTACGATGAAATCCTGTGGCAATAAAAGCATCTCTAAATGGCTGCATTAATTCCGAAAACTATTCATCAGTTAGTGCGATCGTTATTTCGACGCAATTACGAGAATTCAAACGTGGAGAGTTTAACTTTCAAGTGGGTAGATGGGGTGGCCACAGCACTCCATGTATAATTTCCTTTAAAATCTTGTTTTGGAAAAGAAGAATAAAAAATATTACCCAGATCCTAGTAGTTTGAAAGTTCATTATTTTTACATTCCTCTATTCCATGAGGGTAAATATTTTAACTATAACATAATATACTAATAAAAAATATGTAAAAATTTTTTAAAGGATGTTTTGAGTACTGCGTCTATCAACTTGCGTATTTTTAAAACATCTACTGCTTAAGAGGATGCTGGAGTGACCAAATTATCACATTACGTATAAAAATCTTCGAATTGACTGAACGGAATAAAAAATCCTTTTACAGGATTAAAGTAGACGCAAAATTAGGAGGTGGTGCAGTGGACCTTGTTCTAAAATCGAAAAAAAGTTAAAAAATTTTTTAACATTCTTTCGATTTTAGAACAAGGTCCACTGCACCACCTCCTAATTTTGCGTCTACTTTAATCCTGTAAAAGGATTTTTTATTCCGTTCAGTCAATTCGAATATTTATACAATTGTAATGTGATTTGGTCACTCAAGCATTCCCTTAAAGGTTAAACAAAACCTGAAAATTAATGTCCCTCTTAAATTTTATCATCTTAATGAGTATTTGTCATGAGTAATTGTCATCTCCCTTAATTTGAATAATCGTAAAGAGACGTGTGTCTACGAATAAATAAATGTTAAGAAACAAAAATTCACAAATTTAATTCATTGAAAATACGTATCTAATAAACAATTATTTAAATATTACAGAGTACACAAGGATTGAAGTAACGATGACCACTCGTGCGATCGGCGCAATGTATGTACATACGTCAGACGGCGCGTTGCAGCCGCGATAACCCCATACTTCAGTCATCGGAAACGGCTGACCGGTACACGCTGCTAAATCATGGTCGAATTTATTTATGTCGAGAAATAACGGACGCGGCGTATCGGTTGCAGAGAAGAGGCTCGTCATGGCCGACTAGCCACGATTCGTTCTCGTAATCGCTCCGCTCATTGAGGGGTCTCCCTTTTCACCCCTTCCTCTCACCGTGGGTGCTTTTCAGTCCGGCAGCGATTCTTTATGCCTCGCGTAATCAGATAGACGTAACGACATCGTTTGTCATTACGAACCAGTTGTAACGACTGCCGAGCGATTGGTACATCGTTCCTACGCTGCAGATCCATACTTCGCTGCACTACGAATGTAGCTGCTATGATGGACGTTCCTATTGCCGGCGACGGATTATTAACTGCCTTTGCCTTATTAAATTAACCTTTGCTTTATTTATCGTGGACTGGACCGCGGTATGTTTCAAGATAGTAATTAATAGGTGATAATAGCAGTACATATTGTTAGAACTTCGCGCCCGCAGTTCTGTGTCTACGCCTCTACTCTTCTAATACATTTTTCTACGCCAGTTTAACAGATGGTCGATTAGAATTAACACAATACGGTAACTAAAAGAATAAAGATTATGGCAGACAAAAAAACTTAAGCAGTATGACGTAAGCAGTAAATCAACATTTTGCTCTTTAAAATCTTTGGAGTAGAATTTAATTCTAAAGAATGACAAAGAGTGACAATTGAGCCAGTGTTGAAAAAGAGTGGTTCAATTATCAATTCCTAAAAAGTGAGATTTCACTTTTTAGAGTTAGATTTCACTCCAAAAATTTTAAAAAGTGGATTTGATATTTCTGTTTTTGAATATTTTTAAAAATTGGACATTTATTACAACGGACATGGTTTATTATCACCATCAGATAAAATCGCATTAGAAAAGCTGACATGGATTTCTTCTTTTTTCCGACATACAACAGTAATTATGTATATATAGTAGAATAAGCTCTTTTAAATTTATATATTGAAGAAGACTCTGTGAGTCGAAATGTCTAGATATTTAGTATATTATCCTAATATTAAATAATAATTAATAAACAGCATTGTATGCTCGTTTAATTGGTCGTTTTGTAATTAAATTGGATTTGGTATTGCTTATACTACTGCCTTACGTCTTAGTATTTTACATTTTTTTATATGCCATAGCCTTAACTTTGACGAGTTGTTTCGTCATCATAGAAATCTGGTTGAGTTATTGAAGGATCGTAGTTGTGCTATTGAGCGTTTCCCGAGCTTGTCATCAACAGAAGACGCACGCACCGACAAATTCGACCTGCGCATTTCATCAGTGTTACATAACAAAATACACTGATGTCATAACGTGTACAGGCATCGGACCGCTTATCGAGATATCATATCGCGAGCAAACAGTTGTATGACTAATTGGTTATGCATGATGCATATACTAGTATACTGTGTGCCACACTGCGCCGGTGGACCTGTCCAATATCTCTTATTAGCATCGTCCACCACGAACGATAAAAAATCGGCGGTGTGCTCGCTTAGACGTGTGACAAGAGCGAGACACGTCTAAAGACAGATAGTGATTTATCGAGACTGAAGACGGGGTGTGATCGATCGCTCTATGGTTCACACGAATCATGTAGACATTCGGTTGAAACGAGCAATGGTTTTCGTGAAACCGAGATAGGAGACTGTTTGTACTCTCTTCATTGAAAACGGTGAAGCGCTTTGCAGAAAAAGTAATCGATTACGTTGCGTGAGATACGACGCGATACATGATACGTCGCTTATCTTGTTATCGTTTTAAATGTGAAGTTCACTTCGTTCAGTTCATCATTGAAAAAATTTCACAACTTTTTATATTTAAACACAAATAAGAGAGAAGAAAGAAATTTTTGGACAAAGCAGGTCTTGGTGCTTACAATTAGTAATATTCATATGAATATATAAATACAATTATCAGTTCTATGGATTTCGATTCGGTTTGTTAGATTTAAAAAATCTAATCATAAACGGAAATAATAATTTCACAATTAGACTAATTGAACAAATTTTTAAGATCTTAACTAGCGTTATTATTAAACCGACGATCTATTAATTTAATTAAGAGATTATTATTTCAATTTATGATTGTGTTTCAAGTCCGACAAACCAAATCGGAGCAGTCTATAGAACTAATAATTGCATTTTTATATATTCACATATAAAATATTACTAAAAGCACCAAGAATCGTTTTGACCGAAAATAGTTTTCTTCTCTCTTATTTGTATTTAAATAAATTTTGTATATTTAATAAGAAAATTTTCACGTTTCTGATAAATGTATAAATTCAAATATATTTATCGTAGTTTTGACAGAATAGCATTTTTTATTTTTTAATTATTTTTGACATCACAGATGTCGATCTTGTAATTCTGCGTTCCTTGTACGTGAGAATGACAGAGAGGAATAATTGACGAGAAGACCTTTCGAATGATTACAATTTCCGGTGCAATTAGTTATTTTTTAGTCACCGAATTTTTTTAAGATATCAATCATTCTTCATCAATAAAATTTTTAAGATGTATCTCCTGTCTGGGCGAAAGAAGCAACGCGTAATTTTCAACATTAGCATCTAACAATAAGTCAAACGTATAAACGTTTCGAAATACTTCGTATACACACGTCAATATAATTTATTTCTATTTTAAAAATCAAGAGTCGGAAGAATTGTGCACGTTATTAAGAATTATAAATCATCCCTTGACATTTCAGTGAATAATAAACGTTGCGAAAAGGCGATGCATTATATTTATCTGACTGTAGTCATGCTCTACTCCTCGTTATAAATACTTTTTCGTCGAGATTTCTCTACTGTTTGTTGAATATTTCCAAAAATACCGTATCGAGGATGCGACCTCCGTGGTAACTGTAACAGGAACGGAATGAAAGCGGAAGAGGCGAAACTAGGCGTGAAAAGGTCATTTAAACAAAGCTGTTGTTACGGACGTAACTAGGCGCCCTAGTTCCTTCGATCTCACGATTTTGCATTAAAGACATATACACGGTAACTGGGTGAAGGTTTCACTGCGTCGGATCCTCTCGCGATGTATTTCCGCTTGCGCGATTATTATTGCAGTGTGGGCGTTCGACTGCGCTTTATTTCCGAGGGACGTACAAAAGTACAAGTCCCTCGTCACCTATTAAACAACTGAGTCGGACAACCTGTCACCAGTGACGGTCGCGATCCATCCAAACGTACAAACCGTGATTTTTAATCTAAATAGCTTAATTTTATCAGAACAATAGCGCAATCAATGTAAAATAAAATACTGCACTCCGCCACGAATAAAATAATATTCTCCCGACAAAGTTAATTTCTCTAATATTTTGATTCATATGTAAATAGAAGATACTATTTTTATTTTAAATATTTACATTATTATTATATTATAGTATCATTAATATATTGTCATATAAAGCCTCCTTAAAATATATTATTATACTGGTAAATTATATTTAAATTATTTTTAATCATTTCTATATGTCGTCATTGTTCTTATTCAGCATATTATTAATTACACATATTAATATGGATGTTATTTATTTTAACGTTGTTTACTAACAACAGAGCTAGATAGATTTACATTTTGACACACATGGAAATTAAAAATAACAAAATGTTATTTAACTGATTCTAAAATAACTAATGTTATTTAAGAGATTGAGTTACCATTGTGTGTTCCTTTGATGTCTAACAGTGTAGGAATATATTATTTATAATCTCTTTTTCATGTATCTTTTTCTAACTATTCCAACTAATAAATTCATCATTAAAATATTTTTTGTTAAAATTTTTGACTAAATTATCATGTTATGAATGTAGTCTTTGATGAAATGCAAGACTGAAATATGCACAGAGCATCGAAAATGATTCTATTCGTGCTCAAAGCTATCACTACCTGTCGCTCCAGTTTCAACCGATATTCCCATGGCTAGCTGGAATCTCGTAAACAACCTCTTTCCTCCGGGCGGTATATTTCTAGTGCCGATGTCACGTTCTCCAAGGCCTTATGGGAACCATTTGCGCGACCTTCCAAGCGGGCTTGCACCCCGAGGAGAATCCGAGGAGCCGAGCCGGGCCGAAGATCAGCTGTGCATAGCAATCAGCCTTCGCGGTGTTTCGCAGATATATAAATGCTTCTCTCTTGGTACTAGCTCGAGGAGAGTTAATATTTCATGCTATCCTTAATTGGTAACGTGAACACGGGACACACCGAAAAAATTCTTCGGCTAAGTGAATTACTATAAAACAAGACGCTGAACAAACTATTTATGGCTCGCGTCCTTCGAAATATCCCATCCTGACGTCTACGATCATTAATTCACAACAATTCGAAAGATATTATCATTATTCATGTACGATATTAAATACTCATTAATTTTCATTGTGACGCGAATCCGATTTGGAATTACGAGCGGAGAATTACCTGAGAGATTGTCTGATATCTCGGAAAGTCGGATCAAAGCCGGAATTTCCCTAGGTAGTTATTTCCTCGATTTGATACGCAATTAAGAGTTCGAAGCACGGAGACAAAACAACGAAATGGATGGTTGATGATTATTCCTCGAAATGCTATATTCGCGCCATTCGAATGATTAATTATGTCGCGATCATCTGAAGCGACCACTGTATCCGCAACTGTGGTGGATTCTGGGTAAGAGACGAATAGTCTGTCTTGCCCAAAGCCTGGGACGATTATGTTCTTCCGCGCTAGACAGCGAAGGGGAAAAAGGAAGACGGTGAGGTGAAGACAAAGAGGTAACAGGAGAAACGCCCCGACGTTTGGCGTCGTGCCAAAAGCCAGCTCGGAAAGAAGGAAAGCAGAAAGAGCAGCACGTGCTTCCGACACCCCGCGATTTCGTGAATCGTGACTGTTGCCTCGCGATGACGCCCGTGTAATTTTAGTCTGCGTTCGATTGAAATTATTTTAGTATATCGCGGAAAAGAGAAGAGAGGAGAGAGAAAACTCTCTCTCTTCCTCGCGCTATAAATTCGACCGCAACCGAAACAGACGACCACCTGACACCCGTGGCCGTTGGCGCATTGCCGCGTCGCAATGCCGGTGGTACATTCAAGGTACACCGAAGAATTTAACGGTAACGATCGATTTATGTCTCACCGCTGTCGCGGTTGACGCAATGCGTGATTCACGAGGACATACGGATCGACTTTTCGGGATGCCTCTCGTTAACCATCCACAGTCGCGTCGTTGTGCGTAACGTGAAATACACATCATTTTGTAAACTCTCCGTTTTTATACCGGCTATGGATACATTTCTATATTCACATATGAATGTAGAATCGTTCTATTTACAGAAGATATTTACGGAAGAAGAGATTGCCAAACTTGAAATCTTTCACACGCAAAGCCGAGTGAAACCCGAGAATGGTGAATATAATGAAGTTGTTGAATATAAGCGAGCTAAATGTGATGGATCTTCTAGTTCTCAATACAAGTACTTTTATAAAAATACATAACGGTAATTTACTCAAAATAGTGTAAGAGACTAGAATATTTTTATACTGTAGTTCTAAAATATTTTCCACCAAAATGTTCGTATAATTTACTAATTACATTTAATTGCAAAAAAGTCATGTAAAACATCGTATAAAACAAAGAACATATGTTTCGTCTAGAAAAATTTGATAAAAACTGAGAAATGTTTTATATATAAAGTTTTCTTTGAGCTTTGTCTTCCGCGAATCCAGGAGGAATTCGTAACTTTGTGTGTAAGTTGGCTTCTGTAGAATAATAAATAAATAGCGTGTCTCTTTCTTCATAGCAGAAATATAAAACCGTGTCTCTCTCTCTTCATGACAAAAATATAAAATTGTTTCATCTTGAAACTTTTACGGCTGATTTATGTCATTTTAAATAACGTAAAATAAAATCACATACATATAGTAAATTTTTTAAAATACCGAAACTGCAAACAGTTTTTCGCGTAAAATCTGCTATGCACTAAAAAAATAAATCCAGAGATGTTATTACTAAAATGATAACTTTTTAAATATAAATAATTTTTTCATTTCTAATTATACAATTTAATTAACAATTCAAGAAATATATTATTAACGTGTAATATTAAAATAATATAATATCCGATAAATCAATTTATACAATGTATATATAAAATAAATGTAGTTTCTTGGCTCTAAAAATAAATTAACTATAAATAAAATGTATATATATATATATATA